>NC_056732.1:1793371441-1793430989 GCF_019279795.1 Protopterus annectens
TTTACTAATATATAGTGGAGCTTTTCTCCTCGGGCCTCTGCTGAAAATGGACATGTATCCAGCCAGACTAGCCCGGTCAACAAATGTAAAATAAAATAAAAATAAAATAAATATTTGGTTGTGCATGATGTCACTGTTTTAAGTGAAATGTTTTAACTGTATTGCTACTTTAAGGTCCACATAAATATCTCTTCCATGTCAGTGATTTCTCACAGACTTTATTATATGCAGCATATCAGGGGTATTGAAAAAGAATTTAGTTTCAGACCTGACCACAGGCTGTTCTTGAGTGATTACTCACCAGAAACTGTAGCATATGGGTGTGTTTGGTTTCAGTCTGTCAGAATATTAGCAGAAAAAAGACATATAGAAAAAAACTGATGGCGAAACAAAAGCAAAACAAAAAATGTTTACATATATTTTTTTCCACAACATTACCATCTCATTTTCAGTATTTCTCAAATGTGAAATAATTTTCCATTTAGAAGCAAAGAGGTTGCATTTAACAGGTTAACAAATGCAAATGTTTAATGAGTTCTGTAAATTCGTCCTACTATAATTAGAATCCACATTCAAAATAAAAATAATTTCACTTTGTGTCATAATGATTTTATTTAAATCTGTCATTAGTCATGCGTGGTAATATATATAAAACTCATGCACACGTAGTTCTGGCATCATTACATACTCAGACTATGACGCTGAATCTATAAAATCTCACAGTCTGGGGCATTTAAAAACATCTGATTGTATTTTGTAGAGTGTACGTCCCTTTTTATACTGATTCTAGAAGATTGATAGCTGGCTTGCCTTTCTGTTTGAATGTTATGAATATAAATTCGGAACCTGATTATTATTCCAGTAAAATGCAGGATAGAGGATCAGTATATGCTTTAATAAGATCCTGGTTCTGCCATCACTATGGTAGTTCTGAGTTAACTGTCCTTTGTCCTGTGATTCAAGCCTCTCATACCGTTTCTTTTTGGCAGTGCCATATGTGTGACCTAGAAAATAAATAATGAGACAAAATGATGTTGTAATTGTGACATCAATTTATAAGGACCCTAGATAAACCGAGACCCCCAAGATGGTGATAATAACTCACCAGTGGTATTGTCAGTCTCATGGGGAACCAAATAGGCAAAAGTGCTTACTCATATCTCTCGTAGCTGGACATAACTGATATAAATAAATGACATACACAACACTTATTATTCATAAACTAGCTATTTACTGCATATTATGTGTAAGGAAGCAAAGCAGTTCTTCTTTGTATTGCATGTAAAGGGAAATTACTGCCATCTACTAACTAGTGAAGTCCAAATGGGCAGATTATCTGTGAATGTGTCCTCATTTTAGCAGAAAACCACAACAGGAACAAGACTTTTTGTGATGATATCAACCACAGTGTCATGGGTCACAGTGCTTCAGGCTGCAGCAAAAACTGTTTCTTGTACCTCGTCGCAGCTGCTGTACTTTTTTCAGAACAAAGTAAATTGATATTTTTGGCGTGTGCTTGGGGCTGTGTCCATATACTGCTACTGGGGGGGGGGGGGGTAAATTGCCTCCAATGGCTTGTATTGGGATTTTGCTTCCAGAGGTGAACAATCTATTTTTTTTATCCCTTCAGCTCACGTTGCATCTTCCATATGATAGCCATGACCTGACCAACCTATTCTATCAGTAAGAGCTGAGCAGCCTCATTTTCATGGCCTCAGTCTCTTTACAAACTCACAGTTTGGTGGGTATGTAACATACCATGCACACAGAAGTGCAGAGTTGTAAGCCAGCTTCTAGAATATAGCCCCTTGCATCCATAATACGGCCCAGGTTTCTGGACAGCATACCTTTTCAACACTACAAAAAAAAAGTAATAGACATAACAAAAAAATAAAATGTAGCCATTAAAGCATTCTGCTTTTTAAACTTAAATTTTTGCATAACAGATTGCACAGAATTACCTCTTTTAAAAAGTATATTTTTTGTGCTGTGTGACATATACGTCAGTACACCCTTGAGAAAACACAGACATAACTAAGGGAACAAAGTGCTTCACCAGGAGCTAGAATTCAAGCTTAAGGAATACCGTCCACTTATACTACCATTCATGTCACTGATGATATTGTGAGAGAAAGTTGGGGGTATGCAGCCCGAAATCCATAAATCTTTCCTAACATGTAACCCAGTGATTAAGCAACAATCTTTAAAAGTGACAAGAAACTAGCTTCAATTCCCTCAGACTGAAACAGAGTACAGTAATAAACCTCTTTGAACAATGCACTTCTTTAAGTATTTATGACCGCAGTTGTGCCAGAGCTTTAATTTCCAAATTCACATCAAACATACCTGATCAAAAATTTAATAAAAGTTGTTCTGGGTTTGTAAATTTTCTCACTTTTTTCTACAGTCACACAAGAAGTTATAGGGAAAGCAATTCTTCAAGCACAATTAGAATATGGACTTCCAGTCTCTGCCTTGGCTTCAGAAAATAATCTCAACTCTCATTAAATTACCTCAAATATAGTTTGCCATTTCTTTACCCCAAAGCCCCACAAACTGGGTGTCACTGCTTATTCGTAAGTTAAGCAATGTGGCTTCAAGTCCAGTAAAGGTCCACATATAATACTTTGACCTAAATGGTTTAGGATGCACAACTAGGCTTGTAAAGACCATAGTGGTTGTTGGTCTAGTAACATCCTATGAACACATGAGAAGACGCTCTCACTGCCAACAAGCAGAGACACACGAAGCACAGCAGAAAACATTGTTATCGACTCACAAACACTGCAGACAGAGCTATATCTTTTCTCCATATGTTGTCTAGAAGTCATACTCATTTAAAAACTATAATAAATTAATTTCATTTTGTGTGTATTTTTAAGCAATCATTACCCAAATAGGTTCACTGATGCACTATGATGATGCTTACTGGGTTCATATACATTTTAGTGAAACTAATATTGCAGAAAAAAGAAATCAGTTTAAGGCAGGTGCTACTACAAATAAAGCCAAAAATTAGTAACTGTGAACTGTCTACACTATAGCAAACAGAAAAAAATGTTGCTGTGATAATAATACTGTGCAATTACACGTCTAAAGGATGTTGATGAGAAAAGAATGCTACTTTGTAATGCATATTTCCAGCTGTAACATTGTTGCCATGTTTTCGTTTCTGATTTATTACTTTGTTTATTTACTTGAGATATTGAAATGCATTCATAAATTCATTAGCTAAAGCAAGTACCTTATCTAAAGTAGCTCAGCACTGAAGTGGTGTGGTTGAGACAGTTTGTTTTAACTTCCAGTTTCTCCATTACTTGTACACAGAATCAACCTGACTCAGATCTTTTTCAGTTGGATATAGAATGTTGCAGCAGTTAGTCTGTAAAAATATAAGCAGTTGTGACTACACACAGTCTGAGAATGTTTGTTTGACACATCACATAACTTCTGAATATACCATGCAGATTGTTTAAACTATTAAATCATGTTATGGGCATTCAATCATTTAGTCATCTAATTTCCAGATTAATCCAGTTAGGGGTCACAGGTTAACTGCAGCCTATGCCAGTGTTCACTGTGTGTGTGTGTGTGTGTGTGTGTGTGTGTGTGTGTGTGTGTGTGTGTGTGTGTGTGTGTGTGTGTGTGTGCGTGTGTGTGTGTGCATGCGTATCCATGTGTGCTCACCGGGCACAAGGTAAGAAAAGAATCCTAGATAGGGCATTCATCTTTTACAGGACATCAACATGCATATAAATACACACACACATACATATATATGGATTTCCTTTCAAATTTCAAAATACCACAATGCTGAATTGCAAAATCTCAAGACGAGAAACATGAAACTACAAAATTCTGAAGCTTTAAAACATCAACATTTACTTTACTGAACAAAACCTTCTGTCTCTTTAAATATTCTGCAAACTAGCATAACTAACATGGCACACATTATGTACAACATACTAGGAGTTGCAGTAAATTTCTATGGAACTGAATCAACTAAAATAGGTAGGTACTAGGCTATTGGCCCAAGGGCCTAAGTAAGCCTAGCCAACAAGGTTCCCTGGCATACGCCACCCAAGAAAGTTATTTTCCTGTGCCCCTGTCGAGCAGAGCTGCAGAAGTGATCCCCGGGGTGTATTTCCTATTTCCCGTCCACTTATCAAGATTTTTCTTGAAGAGTGCTAATGAGAAACTTTGCTTGACATAGATGGGTAGCTTGTTTCAGAGTATGGGAAGTCACTGGGACAGGAATCTATCCCTCCAGCATGTCCTATTTATTGTGGTGACAAGGTTTAGGTCCCTAGAGTGTGTAGCTCGGAGGGATTGGGATTTCTTTAGGTGTAGCATGTCCAACAGTTCTGGGTCTGACATAGCTTTATATGTCAGACAGAGATCACCTCGGAGTAAGCGATATGCTATGGAGTAAAACTGGAGTTTTTTGCGCCAGTCAGTGTAGGGCATTTGTTTGAGGCCAGTAATCCTATTTGTGAGGTACTTCTGTGGCCTTTCCAGCTGCTGCAGATGTCTTGTGAGGTACATTTCAAAAGGGACGTTGTACTCTATAATGGGTCTAACGAGTGTCGAGTCTGTTGTAGAGTTTGTATATGACAGGGGACCACCAGATTGGCTTCCTTGTTTTGGAGGATAGCGTCTTACTTCTGTTTAGGATAGCACGATCCATGCACGCGTGTAAGTGCTCATAGAGTGCATCTGTGTAGGATTCAGCAGTCGTAACTGTATTGTCCATCTGCATGGGTGTCATGAAGTTCACCACTTCTGTCTTAAGAAGCATGAAGTTGGCTTTGGAGAAATTTTTTACAGTGATTTCCTTAATGGGGGGTGGGGGTAGGATGTGGATATCTAGGGTGATTAGCTTATGGTCGGATCTGACCAACGAGGAGTTGACTTTAGGTGTGGAACACCGGTCACTCATGTTGGTAATGACTAGGTCTAGCATATTGTTGCCCCTGGTGGGGGTGTGGATAAGTTGATCCAGGGCATTTGAATTTATGAATTCCAGAAAGCGTTGTGTGAAGGAGTTGGTACATGAGTAGTTTTCCCAGTTAATGGTGGAGTAGTTGAAATCGCCCATTATTAGGGTGTTTGGTTGAACCCTAATATTTTCCAGTATATCAAGAAAAGAGGAGTGGGAATCCTGGGGCATAGTGGGGGATCTGTAGCAAGCTACAATTTAGACTGCAGTTTTGCCCAGAGTTAGTTGCACTTCGATAACCTCGGATGCATTATGCTGAGCAACTAGCCTGGAGGTGTGGATATCCTTAATGAATATAGACACACCTCTGCCTCTGCTCTCTGGATCCTTGAACCAGGTCTCAGTCACTGCACAGATATCAATGCTCTCCATTTTAAGGAGTGCCTCGAGGGAGTGCATTTTGAGATTTGGACTTCTAGCATTGAGTAGCATTACCCTCAGTTTTTGCTTGACTGTTTCTGTTATGGTGGTGAATTTTTCATTTGAACCTTGCCTAAAAAAGGCACTATATGGGCAGCAAGAGCCTTAGCTAGTATCCAAAATCGCAGGGGTGACAGGTGCAGGCCATCTCTGGCAAAGTATCATGGTCTGTCAACCATGTCGTCCCAGGCAGACAGATAATGGATCCCCTTAGAATGACACTAGAAGCTTAGCCAATTGTTGAAGTCAATTATTTTGTCCTTGTAGTGTGGTATCATTCTGGGTGATGGCAGGATGCTACTTAGGGCTAGGGTCTTACCTGCCTGGGCTACAAGATTAAAGAGCTCTTCTATGTCTCTTTTCATGTAGTCCAGGGAGGTACATCTTAGATCATTCACACCAATACGGACAATGACAGAGTCATATTTGTACTTGTTGCGGAGTGACCTGAGTGTGTGGGTTATGTGGTGGTTCCTGGCACCTGACAGGGAGCTGACAGAAACCTTCTCCTTGTTTAGCCTGGTGAGTGGGACATCAGTGTGCCTGACTATAGAGTCACCTATGACTAGTGTGTTGGGTACGTTGTTTTGCCTTATAGGCTGTGGTTGAGCGGCACACTGAGTCTGTGGGTTATGTGTCATTTGGGTTGTGTTGGGGGGTGGAGGTTGCTTGTGTTTCTGCTTTGGAGATCACTGTTGCATGAGCAAATTATTATTGAGGGCCTCTGTGAATGTTTTTTGTGTTTCTATGAATGGAATTTGGTGTTGTAGGTTTAGTGGGACTATATGATGAGTGTAGTGTGGTGCAAGTGTTTACCTTCTCCTCATGACTGTCAAGTTCAGTCTTTGTTGGAGAGAGCTTTACCTCCAGTTTGGCTAGATAAGTGTACCTCTCACAGGTTGTAGTGTTGGGTGGCAGGAGGGGAGGGTTGTCTGTGTACATGAGGCAATTGCTACATTGCCCCAAGATGCCCAGATTCATGAGATAGACAGGAGAGAACACTGGGAGCTGACCCTTGGACATGCCTGAAAAATAAACTACGTTCCTCTAGACAAGTGAAGAAAGTGAATATAAGAGCTGTTTTTCTCTAAGCAATTGAGGAAAGTAAGTACAAAAACTGTTTTCCTCTAGGTATAGAGGAAGGCTGAGTGCTGTAGAAATTTGTAGCTTATTTAGTGCTTACAAGTTCTGAACAAGTGCTGAGCATAAATAAGCAAATTCAAGTGCTAAAATAAGAATCTGTACCTGGATCTTGTAGTAGAGAGGCTATCTAGTGCTTATTACTCCCACTGATAAGCTAGAATGCTTCCCTCCAACACAGAAAGGCTTGGGGGGGGGGGGCTCAGAAGTCTACAAGCAGTCCTGGATACAGCAAATCTGTATCTGGACTAGACTAGTTACAGGAAAGGTGGGAAACAAGTACAAAGGCAGGCTTTTAAACCAGAAGGTTGAAAGAGATGAAAAAATTGCCCAAACAGCCAATAAACTCCAATTTCTGGGCCAGTAACCACTCTTGTGGTAGATAGGCTACCTAGTGCTTACCACTCTCACTGACAAGCTAGAAGGCTTCCCTCCAACACAGAAAGGCTCAAGGGGCTCAGAAGCTTACAAACAGTCCTGGATATAGCAAATCTGTATCTGCAGTAGACTAGTTACAGAAAAGATGGGAAACGGGCTTTTAAACCAATACATTGAAAGAGATGGGGAAACTGCCAAACGGCCAATAAACTACAATATCTGGCCTAGAAACCATTCTTGTGGTAAATAGGCTACGTAGTGCTACCACTCCCACTGATAAACTAGAAGGCTTCCCTCCAACACAGAAAGGCTTGGGAGGCTCTGAAGCTTACAGACAGTCCTGGATACAGCAAATCTGTATCTGGACTAGACTAGTTACAGGAAAGGTAGGAGACAAGCGCAAACGCGGGCTTTTAAACCAGAAAGTTGAAAGAGGTGGAGAAACTGCCAAACGGCCAATAAACTACAATTCTGGGCCAGAAACCACTCTTGTGGTAGATAGTCTACTTAGTGCTTACCACTCCCACTGATAAGCTAGAAGGCTTCCCTCCAACACAGAAAGGCTTTGGGGCTCAGAAGCTTACAAACAGTCCTGGATACAGCAAATTTGTATCTGGACTAGACTAGTTACAGGAAAGGTGGGAAACAAGCGCAAACGCAGGCTTTTAAACTATAAAATTGAAAGAGATGGAAAACTGCCCAAACGGCCAATAAACTACAATTTCTGGGCCAGAAACCACTCTTGTGGTAGATAGGCTACCTAATGATTACCACTCCCACTGATAAGCTAGAAGGCTTCCCTCCAACACAGAAAGGCTTTGGGGGCTCAGAAGCTTACAAACAGTCCTGGTTACAGCAAATCTGTATCTGGACTGTACTAGTTTCAAAAAAGGCAGGAAACAAGCTTAGAAAAAACATTTTTTTTGGAAAGTGGAAAGGGAGAAAGGAGAAACAGAAGATAATTAAAAATTAAGGACCTAAGTGGCTTGCCCTTCACAAAAGTTTCTCTCTGTATTAGGTAGAGTGAGCTAGTGACACTAGGTTGAAATAGAGCTAAGACAGAGCTGAACATTTGGGACTGGTACGAGTGTCTGAAGTCAAAATATGATCTCATTGTACTCGGTTGAGCGAGAAAATGAGATAGACCCAAGAGGAGTGTTCAAACACAAATTTACAGGAGGGGCAGGCAATTCTAAAGCCATCAAGATTAATACCAAAACAAGAACAGGGAGGGTGGGCAGAAAACTAACTGCAGAGACAGAGAGAGACCACAGTATTCTATGAAACAATTAAATAGAAAAACAAATAACTACAGAGAGACACAGACACGATATTCAATGAAAGTATTAAATAGACAACAGAAAAATGAAATGCAGTACAATCTTTAACACTGCAAGTTTGTACTTAACTCAGCTAGTAATGCAGTTGATTGCAGGTATGTAGCAGAAGCCAAACAACTCAGGTATTGAGCAGTAATAATTTCAAAGATATGTGACTCACTTATAAATACAGAGAAACCCTCTAGGCTAAGAGTTTAACACTGAATATCAATTAAATCAGTTAAAATATAATGTAGAGAAAATATAAAAGTAAAAAACACTGATACTGTAGCTATATATCTACTGTCCGTACAAACACCATTGGCGATTTAAAATTTATTGCAAACAAGTTGTTTTACTTTGTTTTTGCAGGAAGGCTGCACCTCTCTGCACCCCCTTGTAGGGGGCTGTGCCCCCTATACCCCCTACAAATTAAATATATCAACTCTGAGATCACACTGCATTTAGTAAATGGGTATATTTACCATTCTGCACAACTTCACATTCGATATTATGAAATTTGGAAAAGTCAGTCTTGATGTTTTCAAATTTCAATTTTGTGAACTTTTGAATTTCTAGTCTCGGGATTTTGCAGTTCAACATTGTGGTATTTCGAAATTTGAAAGTAGATCCATACATATACACATACATGCAAACACACGTGCACACACATGGACACACACACACACACACACACACACACACACACACACACACACACACATAAATGCGCACATGTGCACACACGCAAACACATACACAACCACAAGAACATGTGCACAGACATGTACACACACATACATGCATGCACATATACACACACGCATACACACACACACACACACACACACACACACACACACACACACACACACACACACACACACACACACGTGCGTCCGTGCACAAACACACACATACTCACACTCAAATGCACACCCATTCACACACTCAGTAGGACATATGCAGTCTGCACAGAAGACACCCTAGCTGAGAACCAAACTGGAGTAACAAGATAAGGGAGTGCTTCTAACAACTACACCACTGTGCTATCCAGGTTGGGGAATTACCCCCCCCCCCAGTATTCTCTATCTTGTACAGTTATTAACCATCATCTTTGAAAAATGATAGACAGTGCTGGGGGGGGGGGCTTAATCTCAATGGTAAGACTACAAATTGTTATGCAGACTGTAACATTAACTTTGGTTGTAAAACTGGAATGTTTATTCATGCAGTTTGAGGGCATATTCTAGATGATAAAACTAAAAAATCCCTTCATACAGTCAATGGACTTATTTTCAGTGACTTTTTATTGGGGCAGGTTTTTTTCTTACTGACAGAATCAATGCCTTCCTTTCCACCATGTTAGTGGTAGAATAGAATCCTTCCATTCTGTAGCTGATTGTTAGTGAAAACATGAAAACCCTCCTCAGGCAGGACTGGATGTTTTCAGTAGCAACACTAAATTTTTCATTTATTCAGTCAGCAGTTTTATATGAAGTGATCTTTCTATGTGGGTAGAAAGGCTGATTTCAGTGGTAACAGTGAAGTCTTCATTTATATAGTCAATACATTTATTCTTGGCAGTAGTTGTGAAACCTGTCTTTATATGGAGTACAAGGATATTCTCTGCAGCAGCACTGAAGCTTTCCGTCATGTGGTCAGTGAGGATATTTTCAGTAATAACAGTGAAACTTCCTCTTATGTGGTCAGTGTGAGGCTTAACTCTCAATTGTCCCTGATTTTACAGAATGCCCCTGATTTTGTCTAATATTTTTATCATGTATTTCCTAAAGTTTACTGGCAGTCCATGGCAACATTAAAGTTTCATACTTTTTATGGTTAAGTATATGACAATATAAATATTTGTTGTCCTATTAACTTTTTAAACAAATTAGAAAAATATTCAAAAATTGTCGCTGATTGTGGGCCTTTATCCCACATTATTTTTGGCTTTCTCTGGAATTTTTGAACAAAGAAGTTGAGAGTTCATGGGGTTATTATCAGCGGTAGCAATGAAACACTCCCTTGTATAGTCAGTGTGCTTTTTTTATTAGTGGTATCAGTGAAAGCTTTCCCTGTGTGGCCAATGTGGGGTTATGCTCAGTGGCAGCAGTGAAAGTTTCCTTAATGTAGTCAGTGTCACACTGACAGTGTGTGCTTTTTTATTAGTGGTATCAGTGAAAGCTTTCCCTGTGTGGCCAGTGTGAGGTTATTGTCAGTGGCAGCAGTGAAAGCTTCCTTAATGTAGTCAGTGTGCATAGCCGGCTTTAGGCACTGGCTTTAGTGAACCCTGCAATCGCTGGGGGCCCCCTTTTCCTGGGGGACTCCCCAACCACTGCAAGTTATCTGATCTTGATATTTTGTAACATGCCTGTTAAAACAACAAAAGCTAGTACACAAATCTTGCATTTTTAATAAACCAGGTGGGTAATAACTCCTATTTATATTTCCTTTAAAATTCAAAGCTATCGCTGGTTATAGTAACAGTGTTTTATCAAACAACAGCTTTCACAATTCCATTAAACATTTTACCACTGAGCTAGCACCCCTGGCTTAGTTAAACCCTGCTGGTAGACATTCTCTACACTAAAATTAACAACATATCCAGCTTTAGATACCTGCAATACCCATGGCTGCAAGGCCCCCCCCCAATCATTTTTGACTGCGTTGGGGCCCCATAAAAGCTGCGGCATATTGGGGAAAAAATGAGGAGAAAAAAATGTATTAATTTCCTGATTAGGCTGTTTAACCTGAACAAGGCTGTGATGTGACTCTGTTAGAATAAAGCTGGTAATGACCATAGGTAAGCACTAGAGAAATCATCATCCCAGCGTGACTGATCTGAATGCATACCTTGGAGTTTAAGAACAGCTGATGATTCTGATCTTCAGGATGGATTCCTCATGCAGGGAGTTTTATAAATATTTGCAGAAGAGTAGATACTATAACTCCCAACGTCTTTGCTGAAGAGTTCAGTGCAATACCAATAATACCAGAATAAAGGCACAAAATCAGGAACAAGTTTTAAATATTACTCTAATTCAATTAAAAAGTTAATAGAATACAATTTGCATCAACATTAATTTTTTTGCTCAATAAGTATAAAACTCTGATGTCTGGATTTATTGACTGTCCATAGACCTGAATGATTCACAAACGAAGCAAACTTTTTATGAAGGACAATGCAAAATTATGCGCAAAATCAGGGAAGGTCTATGAAATCAGGGATAGTGACAGGTTTGCATTACTCCTCATTGGGGTAAATAAAAGTGACTTACACCTGCCACTGTTTGTTAACTGATAAATAGCAGTCACTGATCTGGTGTGCCAGCACCAGTGGTACAAAAGTAGTACTGCTACGGCTTATATGTGTGTGTGCGTGCGTGTGTGTGTGTGTGTGTGTGTGTGTGTGTGTGTGTGTGTGTGTGTGTGTGTGTGTGTGTAAAAAGTATTGGTGATTTTTATCTGTGTGCACACACCCAATAATGCCAGAACACTACATTATTCTTCTGGGTATCAATAAAAAATGTAGCTAACAAGTAATTATATTTCAAAAGTGAGGCATAAAATATGTCATACAACATTTAGACACATAGATCTTCTAAGATTCTGGGGGCCTCCACTCTCTATATTATATAAATGGATACAGGAGGCTCACTTAATCATCCTTGACTTGGTAGGGCCCCACAAAAGCTTTTGCTGGTTGAGAAAAAAATGAGAAAAAATGTATTAATTTTCTGATTACACCTTTTAGCTTGAATAGGCTAGATATGGCCACCAGTCCTGCTTGGATATGTGTGTACAAGAAGCTGCTGTAGGTTATGTGCGTGTGTGTACGAGAGGGTTGTGTGGTTATTACTTTAATTTTCATCACAGTCAGACCTTAGAGGTGTGCACATGAGGTCATTATAGCTTGTGTTTGGGCTCAGGACAGAGTGTTTTCTTATTCTCCTTTACTTTCCTCACGGACCTCAGAGGTGTACAAAGAAGGTTACTGTGGCTTGTGTAGGGGCAGGCTACTGTCTAGGAGTAACACAGTAGAATACATTACTGCAGTCATTGTTTCACTTTTCTCACAATCACACTTCAGGAATGCATACAGGTAGCTGCCTTTGACAGTTTGGCTTGAGTTGTGAGGAGCATGCTATGTACATGTATGTCTGCAGTCACTTGAAGTACATGACTGTGGCAGTTTGAACCTCTGCTTTCACCCCAGCCTAACACTAGAGCGATGCTTAAGCAGTCTTTTTTTGGGGATTAGGGAGAGGTAGGCAATTGCCAGATAGGACTTGTGTATCCAGATAACAACTAGCTTGTTAGTTTTTTTGTTGCTACAATTATGTCATCTTTGAACATTAAGTCTTGGGTACAACTTATGTCTTTCTTGAAGGAAAAAAAAAGACTAAAATTCTTTTCTTACTCATGTTTTTTTTTTTTTATTTAGGTCACTACTGGATTAAAACGCTGGGAAAATGCTCTAAAATATACCCGAGAACATCTACAACCCCATGGCTTCTTGGGCCCTGGCTTATTTATTTCCTAAATGGTTATTATTCTGCTGGCTTGGTCAGGAACGATGTGTTGAAAGGATATAAGGAAATGTACACCAACACAATTTACTTCCTTGATCATAATTTCTGTTTACGTCATCATTGGTTGAAAAGATTGTGTAAAAATGAAACACACTTCAGAGCATATAGGGTGTTACGGCGTCTTGAAAACGTTGAAGAGTAAAGCAAAATGAGAGAAAAGGAAGAAAAACGTAGTGTGGATGGTATGGGGAGCCCAAGATGGAGGAAAACAGGGGAAGACTGGAGAGTGTATGTGTGTGTGTGTGTGTGTGTGTGTGTGTGTGTGTGTGTGTGTGTGTGTGTGTGTGTGTGTGTGTGTGTATGTGTGTGTGTGTGGGGGTGCTGAAACAGTAGGTCCAGGATGCCCTTTCACCTTAGTCCAGACCTGCACATAACGTTGCTGCAATGTATCATTGTTGTAACTAAATGCCAGTAACCGGATATATCCCTTTGTGAGATGGTCCAACATAGTGTGGTACACAGGCCTGTTGTAAGGTAAGAGTACTGTAGCTACAGGTCAGTTTGTGTGCACTACTCCTAAAACTTTGCAGTATAAACTAAAATGATGCTTAGGAAGGGTGGCAGTGACAAAGTGATACATAGACTTGAAGTGCTCAGGGATCCCCCATCTTGACTTCTGCTGGGGGCCCCCAAAATGGTAACACCAGCCCTGTCAGTGTGTGTTTTTTTATTAGTGATAACAGGGAAATCTTCACTTTTGTGATTAGTGTGTGGTTATTCTCAATGGTAGAAGTTAAAACTTCCCTTACCTGGTCAGTGAGGGGTTTTATCAGTGCTGCTACTAGTGAAATCTTCCCTTGTGAGGTCAGTCTGAGGTTATTCTTGGTGGTAGCAATAAAATCTTCCCTTACGTGGTCAATGCGGGATAGATTTTTATCAGCAAATCAAATATTATTACTATTATATTACAGCCACTGACCAATTAGAAATGACCATCTTTGCATTACTTCTGTTAAGATCTCCTGACTCTCTATCTGTGTCTTACCATATTAGGCACGAGTTCCAAATGCCATTGTAGAATTTCTAAAGTGGACATGCTGGCACTTTTATGTTGGCAGGAAATGAATCATCAAAAGCAGACTGAAACTAAGAGGAATCCATCTTAAAATGAAACAAACTTCAAAATAGAATATTCATTAAATATTCATACTTCTCGTATACTTTTCCCTTTACGTTCCCCCTCTGATGCTATGAAGCATCATTCAAGTCATATACTTCTTTATGACTCATAATGACAACAGTTCCTCAAATAGGTTGACACTTTTTCACTTGCTATCAACATTCACATGCATAGGTTCATAGATTCATAGGTGTGTACTAGGCTAATGGCCCTGGAGTGTTTACAAGCTTAGCCCTTAGGATTAACCTAGCATCATGCCACCCAACCTTATTTCCCAGTGCCTCCATCGAGTAGAGCCACTGGAGTTATCCCTGGGGTCAATTTTCTATTTCCCATCCACTCATCACGATTTCTCTTGAAGAGGGTCAGCAACGTGCTCTGCTTGACATGTATGGGAAGTCTATTCCATAGCATGGGCAGTCTCTGGGTTATGAACCTGTCTCTTCAGCATGTTCTGTTGATTGTGGTAATGAGGTTGAGGTCTCTGGAGCACGTGGTGCGGAGGGATTGGGATTTCTTTAGATGTAGCATTTCTAACAGAGCTGGGTCATACATGGCTTTGTAAGTCAAGCAGAAATCATCTCTAAGTAGGTGATATGAGACAGAGAATAGCTGGAGTTTTTTGAGTCTGTCCATATAGAATGAGTGTTTAAGGCCTAGGATCCTCTTTGTGAGGTACTTTTGCGGGCTCTCCAGTTGTTGCAGGTGTCTAGTGAGGTACATACCAAATGGGGCATAAAACTCGATGATTGGCCTAATGAGGGAAGAGTAGAGGGAGACAATGACCTCTTTCTTCCTGGATGCAAAACCCATAGTAATGAGATGTGCATTTTCTTTCTGTCCTTGGCACACACGATGTTTATACAATCATATGTTTGCTGGCAATAAAAACACATCTGTGCTTAATGGAATGAAAGCACATCTTGAATAATTTTCAGTTACACATTCCCCCTCAGAATCATTTTCATACAACCTAGTAAAATCGTACAACATTCTGTTCGCTATTTTCTTCACTGTAACTCCTAACTAATGTGGTCAGTCGCAATGGATTGGCTTTATGTTTAATATGAATATTTAACTAATGTGGTCAGTCGCAATGGTTTGGCTTTATTTTTAATAAGAATATTTTCAATTTGATGCTTTTTCCTGGATTCTAACAGTTTCATAACCAACATTTAGACATGAATAAAATGATTCCTAGAAAAATTATAATTATTGCAATTAACATGAAAAAAATTTAAAATGCCTCCTCCCAAATCAGAGAGCAAGTTGGTTAACCATGTTCACCGAGAAATGAATGCTTCCTTAGCATGGGACAATAAAGCAACCTTCTGTATAATTTATATATGACTACAAATGGCATCTGCATCATCTGGAATAAACAAGCTGCCTTCCATTTTAATGAATGCACATGTACCCCCTTCCCCCGAAGCAAGGGTGAATTCAAGTGCCATTCTGTTCTGCAACACCACACTGTGCATGGCAGTCATTTCAGCTGTAGTCTGATTTATTGATTCAAAAGTAGCACTGCTTAATATTTCTAATAATTTTGACAGCTTTCTCAATTCCCATATTGACTTCACTGCCCCATAAGCAGTTATAATTCCTGCACCAGAAATAACGCTATCCCCACAGTCCATGTGAGCTAAACCTTTAAATTAAGTTGTTTCTAGAGCAGGATCATAAACTTGGGAAGCATGGATTTTTACAACTGGATTTTTAATGTCCTTTGGTTCCCTCTTGCAATGAGCATTATGACTTTTCCCACAAGGGAATGTCTCTGTATGTCATATTGTTGCGATGACACGACCAATATAACAACAACCCGACCAGTCTGTTGACAGCCAGGAATGAGCTTAATCTCCACAAATGTAATAAAACTCATGTAATGTGGCCACAGCCAGTCCTCCATATATAATAAAACTTATGTAATGCTGTCATACCCAACCCTCCAACCCCATCATATATTTTTCAAGTAAAATTGCAAGTCCTTCATCTGATGTATTCTGTTTTTAATATAGCAAGCATGTCCTTTAAAAAAGTGATTGATAAGTGAAATGGAACTACTGACAAGGGGGTAGAATTATGTTTGTCTTTCAATTTCTAGTTAAGGAAATAGTACAAAATGCTAACCTAACAGATGAGTGCCATGGGGCGAGGGTGGGCAAGATTCCCCCTCCCCCATTTACAGCAGCTGCCCAGTGTACCCTGAAATTGCCAGAGTAGCTATTACATGGAATTATTTGCATTGGCATTTATTTATTTATTTGTTGACATTTGATTACTAGGAAAGTCCGAGTGGGTAGAAGACCATTTTCAGAAGAGGCCTGGGTAGAAAAGCTCCAAATTATTACAATACATTTTAAGAACAATAATTATACAATCTTCAAAAATAAAACAAATAAAAACTCTGCAGATTAAATTATTTTAACATATTAGACATAATGTAAAACATTGCTTAAGAACTGATACAGGGTATATGGCAAATAGAAAACATTTAGACAGTTTGTAGAGAAAGTAAAGGTAAGTTAGTCTAATACAAACATGAAGTATAATATGAAAGGAGAGAAAAACAGGCTTATGGTATAGTCAGAGAGAAAGTCAGGGAAGGGAATTTAGGTAGTAAAAGGAAGTAAGTGAAGAAGGGAAAATAAGGAGGTAAAAGGAATGTAAAGGTACTTGTTCACATTTAGGGTTATAGTTTGCCCTGGGTTTGAGCAAGAACAGAGCCTGAATTTTAGCTAGGAAGTCTTCCAGAGTGGTTTTGAAAGATGGGAGGGAGAGTATTGACCTGATGGATACAGGTAAGGAGTTCCAGGCCTTAGTAACCTTGTATGAGCACACACAATGTCCAGCAGATATTCTACGTTTGTAGACAGACAGGAGTTTTTGGTCACTGGATCGCAATGGCCAACTGGGAACATAGCTGTGAGAATGTTTTTTAGTGCTGGACAGGCAGATGGATGCTGGATAATTTTATAAGTGGTAAGAAGTTGTGTATATGTTAGATCTTGTGGCAGTTCTAACCAATTTAGACTTTTCAGTGCTATACAGGGGTTCTGAAAGGGTTATGTACTGCAAATTTAGCAACTTTGTTATAGCATCATCAGGTCACCAACAGGCTGAAAATGGCAGAACCAAATATCCTCTCTACTACCAGTATCCCTAGGAGTCTCACAAGACTCCATCCTAGGTCCATTACTCTTCAATCTATTCACCAATCAACTCTCATCTTCCATGCCAAAAGCCACAATAATTCAATATGCAGATGACACCACAATCATATGTGCCGCCCCAACACTTGAACACCTCCACTCCCAAACACAAGAATGCTTCTCACAAGCTGAAACCTGGCTTAGCAACCACCGGCTTATTCTTAACCCAGCTAAAACCAAATTACTCCTCTTCACCTGTTATAGAGCCCTCCCCCAATTGGACGACATCACTATCACCTCTAATAACAAAACTGTTATTATCCCAACTACCCACACCAAACTTTTAGGTGTAGAAATGGGCAATCACCTAAGATTTGACTGGCATATTACTCAAACTGTAAAAAAGGTTCACAAAAAACTGGGGCTACTTTATCATAACAAGCAATTTCTCTCCAAGCAATCCAAAACCACAATAGCCAGGACACATCTACTATCCACCCTCCTCTATGCATCCCCAGTATCTATAAACCTCTATAAAACAGAACCATCCAAACTAGAAACCTGTTATAATAAGATAACTAAATTTGCAACTGAATCAGCATACAGAACACAGCACTGTGTATCTCTCAAAAAACTGAACTGGTTGAAGTTCCCTCAACTACTTCAACTCAATCATTTGTCACTAGCACATAAGTTATATCATCACTCAGATAAAATCCCAGCCCTCCAAAGCCTAATACACCCTCACACCACAACAAGAACCTTGAGATCAAGCACCTTTAACTGCCTTGAAGTTACAAGACATAACAATAAGGCAGGTAAATCACTCTTTGGCTGCTACATTTCCAAACTCTGCAACTCCCTACCTGCACAAATAACATCAAATAACTCCACAACGCAATTCAAAAAACTACTAAAAACCCAGCTCAAAACAACTGCCTATGCTCTTGTCTAACCCCTGGGTAAAGGCTGAAATACTAGCAATATCTACATTCATTGGTAATGTCAAGTCTAGCTTCTCACATGTAACTGTCTGCTTTTATAAGTTAAGACAACATTATAAAACTATATACAAACCTCCTAACTACTGCAATATCCTAGCTGTATAAGGTTGCAATATACTGCATGTGTTGAATGTGTAAAGAAATTATTATACTGTAAGATGAGTTTACAATCTGACAACTATCTTACTATGAGCCTTGCAAACTGGCCATATTTACCTATGATTGTAAACCTGTTTTTGTATGTGTATTCCACCATTTTTATTAACTTGTTCATATATGTTAATGTACCTCTTGTGTAACTGGAGCTTTTCTCCCTAGGCCTCCGCCGAAAATGGACATATGTCCAGTCGGACTTTCCCAGTCAACAAATGTAGAATAAATAAATAAATAAGTTTTAATTTTGTGAAGCCTGGAGGTTAGTAAGAACGGGAGCACCATAAAAAAGATTTCTGAACAAACTACAAGCTCAGGCAGCTGAAAAAGGTGACTTGAGGAAGAGACATCACTTTTTTCTGTCTGTGTGAGCTGGCAGTTACCATGAAAACATCGACGAGTGTTTCTAAGGTATACTGATCAACCTCTTTCATCAAGAGAGGAATGACAGCTCAAAACTAGGGACAGTTTTTAACTATCACTTATTTGTTTAAAATTTTAACAGAACAGGTTTTGCATCAGCATGCATTTTCTGATTAGTAGACGTATGGCACTTTAATATCTGGCATTAGTGATTCATTGTCATCCTCTGCATAGCTCTCAACTCTTGCGTTTTGTGAAAGATATGAAGTCTCAAAATCAAATGTTTCATTATTTAGTGAGTACAGTCCTCAATGGTTTGCCAGAGTTTATGAAGAACAGGCCAAAAACATGAGGCAATAATGTAGACATTCTGTGAAATTTTGGAGAGTTGGTAGGTATGATTCTGAGTGATTTAACAGAAAATCAAGTATTTTATGAGGGACATAGCAAACACAGTAGACAAACTCAGACACATTCTCCAACATTCTGGACAGTTATTTATTTGTTATTGATTGTTTACCAGGATAGTGGGCGGGTCACCTGACCCTTTTCAGATAAAACCCAGGATCAACAGCAATAAAGACAACACTGTTGAAAAGTAAAATAAGACAGTAACATCATATGCACATACTTACAGTTCAGATGCATGTTCTACAAATAAAGTTTAATTTCCATACGTTGGTGCAGACTCGCGCATTAATTGCCTTTCACCCACTGAGTAAAAGGATTGGCTTTTGCTCTCCTGTCTAATACCCTGCTTTAGGCAGAATTTTCCAGAGAGGTAGATTTCACTGGAGCTAGACTGACTTACAATGTAGTAGTCTTTTTGTTGTATTTAATTAATCATTCCTTCATTCTCGTACACCCATCTAATGCTGTTCAGGATCATTAGGATTGCAGGCAAAGATGTCCTACAAGCTATGAGAGTAAAAGCCGTAAAACCAGCTTAGATTCATAGATATTCCAAGGCGAATGAATCTTATGTCCGTTCATGCCTTGTCAGTACCCTCTCTCAGGCAGCACCTCCTTTCTCCAGGAGGGCCTCACCAGTACAACATAAAGTAAATCTGTGGATACGCATCTGGTCAGTAGTTTATATATAAAGTAAGATAGGGAATCACACTACTTAACACGCAGGGCAGGTTTATTCCAAAGGATTGGCAGGTGTTGCTTTATAAGCAAGCCTCTCCACTGTGCTGTATTTATCTGGTGGTGAAGATTTAGGTCGCTGGTTCTAAGAATGGTGAAGGTACTGGACATCTGGAGGAACAGGAGAGACATATAATTGGGTCTCTAATGGTGCAGTAAGCAAGACAGATCTCCCTTCAAAAGTCTGTAAGACACTAAATAAAGAAGTTTGTAAGACACTGAATAAAGAAAGAGATTTTCCAGTCTTTTTTGGTATCCCAGAGACTTTAGGCCTGTGATTTTATTGGTCAGCAATCTTTGGGGTCTTTCTAATTGTTTATAAGTTTGTTTATTTATTATTTATTTATTTGACATCTATTTATCAGGAAAATCCAATTGGGTGCAAGACTCATTTCTGGCTGAGGCCCAGGGAGAAAAGCTCCACAAGTACTACAAGACAAATATGACAAAGCTGACAGGTGTGAAAGAAAATACAAAACATTATCAAATCTTACACAGCTAATAATGATACAGTTATAAGCAGACAGGTGAAAGTACCTGGGTAGAAAAAACGTTTTTCACAGTTCATGAACTTAACATAAGATATTAATTAATTAATTAGTGATTAATGAACTTAACATAACATGTTACATGAGAGAGTTTAGAAAGATAGAACTGATGTGGATAGAAATTATGGTCGAATAGATGCAGGGTTAGCTAAAAAGTTAGCTAGGGGGAGCAGAGTGAGCCTGTCTAAGTGAGTAAGAGGAAGTTAGAGGAATGATGAGGTAATGGGAGTACTATGCAGAAGGGAAACGAGCGGAAGGGTCAGGGGTCAGAGAAAAGCAGCTAGTCAGGTTTAGGGAGATAACATCCGAAAAAGGGTGTTGTACTTGATAAATGTCCTGATCAATGCCGAGTACAAGGGAGTGGTTACCTCTTTAGACTGCAATGATGTTCCTTTGGTAATTAGATGGTGTAAATAAAAGGAGTTCATGACAACTGTTGTCACATGATGGTCAAAAGAGAGGGAGCTAACAACCCAAGTTTCTAGGTCTCTGACACAATTTTCATTTTTTAATGGTGTGCTGTCTTTTCAGTATGATGAGGGGAGGGGTTGTGTTCCACAAGTGACATTGCACTTTCTAGCATTAAGTTTGAGCTAATTTTTAGTCACCAAGGGTTTACTTGGGAAAGCTCTTTCAGGAGAGTTTGAGTATCATAAGGTGAATTAATAATGACCTGCAGTTTGTAGTCATCTGGAAACTTTAAGAGCCAAAGGTCTTGGCTGTCCACTTTGGAGATCTAAGAAGTGAATACCAAAACAAGCTGTCACATCACTGAGCCCTGACAGACACCACTGGACACTTTTGTACTTACAGATCCCAGCACTGAGCCCTGAGAGACACCACTGGTCACTTTTGTACTTAAAGATCCCAGCACTGAGCCCTGAGGGACACCACTGGTCACTTTGATACTTATTAATCCCAGCACTGAGCCCTGAGGGACACCACTGGTCACTTTCATACTTACTGATGAGGCATCTGCAATGCACACTTTGTGGGCTTTGTCTTTCAGCCAGTTTAATATTATCCAGCTTACCATATGTGAGTTGATTTTTAAAGCAGTTAAGTTTTGTGTGATGACAGCATGGGCAATGGCATGGAAAATGGTCAGCAGCTCAGGATACACCACCACAACCACCATCTACAGCCTCTGTAACTAGTTTGAAGAGGTTTACCAGGTTAACTAGACTCAAGATACACCACCATGGCCAACATCCACAGCCTCTGTAACTAGCTTGAAGAAGTTTACCTGGTTAACTAGACTCAAGATACACCACCATGGCCACCATCTGGGCCTCTGTAACTAGTTTGAAAAAGTTTACCAGGTTAACTAGACTCAAGAAACACCACCGTGGCCAGGATCCACAGCCTCTGTAACTAGCTTGAAGAAGTTTACCATGTTAACTAGACTCAAACTACACCACCATGGCCACCATCTGCAGCCTCTGTATCTAGTTTGAAGAAGTTTATCAGGTTAACTAGACTCAAGATATACCACCATGGCCACCATCCACAGCCTCTGTTACTAGTTTGAAGACGTTTATTAGGTTCACTAGACTCAAGATACACCACCATGGCAACCATCCACAGCCTCTGTAACTAGTTTGAAGAAGTTTAGCAGGTTAACTAGACTCAAGATACACCACCATGGCCATCATCCGCAGCCTCTGTAACTAGTTTGGAGAAGTTTACCAGGTACACTAGACTCAAGATACACCACCGTGGCCACCATCTGCAGCCTCTGTAACTAGTTTGAAGAAGTTTACCAGGTTAAATAGACACAAGATACACCACCGTGACCACCATCCACAGCCTCTGTAACTAGTTTGGAAAAGTTTACCAGGTTAACTAGACTCAAGATATACCGCCATGGCTACCATCTGCAGCCTCTGTAACTAGTTTGAAGAAGTTTACCAGGTTAAATAGACTCAAGATACACTACCGTGACCACCACCCACAGCCTCTGTAACTAGTTTGGGGAAGTTTACCAGGTTAACTAGACTCAAGATACACCGCCATGGCTACCATCTGCAGCCTCTGTAACTAGTTTGAAGAAGTTTACCAGGTTAACTAGACTCAAGATACACTAGCATGGCCATCATCTGCAGCCTCTGTAAATAGTTTGGAGAAGTTTACCAGGTTAACTAGACTCAAGATACACCACCATGGCCACCATCTGCAGCCTCTGTAACTAGTTTGAAGAAGTTTAATAGGTCACCTAGACTCAAGATACACCACCATGACCACCATCTACAGCCTCTGTAACTAGTTTGAAGAAGTTTGCCAGGTTAACTAGACTCAAGATACATCACAGTGGTCACCATCCACAGCCTCAGTAACTAGTTTGGAGAAGTTTACCAGGTTAACTAGACTCAAGATACACCACCATGGCCACCATCTGCAGCCTCTGTAACTAGTTTGGAGAAGTTTACCAGATTAACTAGACTCAAGATACACCACCATGGCCACCATCTGCAGCCTCTGTAACAAGTTTGAAGAAGTTTACCAGGTTAACTAGACTCTAGAAACACCACCATGGCCACCATCCACAGCCTCTGTAACTAGTTTGAAGAAGTTTACCAGGTTAACAAGACTCAAGGTACACCACCATGGCCACCATCTGCAGTGTCTGTAACTAGTTTGAAGAAGTTTATCAGGTTAACTAGACTCAAGATTCACCACCATGGCCATCATCCACAGCCTCAGTAACTAGTTTGAAGAAGTTTACCAGGTTAACTAGACTCAAGATACACCACCATGGCCACCATCCACAGCCTCTGTAACTAGCTTGAAGAAGTTTACCAGGTTAACTAGACTCAATATACACTACCATGGCCACCAACTGCAGCCTCTGTAACTAGTTTGGAGAAGTTTACCAGGTTAACTAGACTCAAGATACACCACCATGGCCACCATCTGTAGCCTCTGTAACCAGTTTGGAGAAGTTTACCAGGTTAACTAGACTCAAGATACACCACCATGGCCACCATCTGCAGCCTCTGTAACTAGTTTGAAGACGTTTATCAGGTTAACTAAACTCAAGAAACACCACCATGGCCACCATCCACAGCCTCTGTAACTAGTTTGAAGAAGTTTACCAGGTTAACAAGACTCGGTATACACCACCATGGCCACCATCTGCAGGGTCTGTAACTAGTTTGAAGAAGTTTATCAGGTTAACTAGACTCAAGATACACCACCATGGTTACTATCCACAGCCTCTGTAACTAGTTTTAAGAAGTTTACCAGGTTAACTAGACAGGTTCTTCCCTGTGAAAACGTCAAACTGTTGGGGGTCAAGTCAATCAAGAGTCTTGGTATCACAGTTCATGACATTAGTTATGATACGCCCCATAGTTTTGCAGGTGAGGTTTGTAAGGCTGATAGGACTTTAACTACCCAGGTCAGTTAAAAGGCCACCTTATCAAGGGACATCATCACTGCAGTGCAGCAGTCATCATGGGCAAAGCCAGTAGCTAAACCTAAGTTAACCAGCTTGAGGAGTGTCTGCAAGGGTATATTTAGCACTATTATGCAATCAGGTATATGATATGTAGTAATAAAGATACAACCAAAAAAACTGTTGTATACCAGAAATCTGACAAAACCAGTAACATTCCATTATTTTTTCTTATCCGGGTGTTACAATGTTATGAAATGTTTTATGGAGAGTCACAGACCTTTTTGATGATCTGTGTTATGTACTAAAATGAGGCAGCTCCTGACAGTACTGAATGTTTTAACTCTGGCTTTCGGTGAACTTAAACCATTGGAAACGGACTCCATGGGCCCATACTGCCCACCCTCCATTTGCACCCTACTTTCCCCTTATCCTGGCCTTTTAGATTACTTTTTTCTTTTCTCATATTTTTCCTGCATTGTTTCAATATATCCTAATTGTCAATAATTACAACATAAAATGAGGAAGAAATAATCAAATCAAGCTAGAGGCCTCCACCCCCCCCCCTTCCCACAAGCCATTGAGTTTTAGGTGCCTTGAGTTGAACTTTAGAGCATTTTTAAACTTTCTGAGCCACAGATGTCCAAAACAAAAATGGTGGTTAAAGAAAGACATGCATTCCTGCTCATCATTATCTTCCTGCATCCTTTTACTGCAGTGTAACAACTGTGCAGGAAATAAGAGAGTTAATCTGATAGTCTGTAGGCTGATTACGGCCTCAGAAGCCACGGGATTTATAGCATCTGATTGCATTTTGGAGTTTCCCCAGCCTTTTGTTACAATAATGGCATGGACAAAAATCATGACGAAGTAAAAAAAAACAGTCTTGCTTTTTTCTTTCAAGGAAGAAATAAATTGTGCCCAAGGCTTAATCAAAGTTGACAAGAAGTAGTTCCTAATAAAGTTGGAAGATAAATGCTTGCAAAGATATATGAATGATATCTTAGAATACCGTCTATCTCCTTGTCAAAAGAAAACAGATAAAAGAAAGCAACCTTTTGTGCATCTCTGTGTTGTTAGATCAAAATAAAAGTGAAGGAATAAATGGCTTCAGTCCTATATTTCAAGTGGCTGCCACCACACATCGTAAAGCTTGTCTCTTCACTCCCACTCCAAAAGACAGCCACCTTCTGTATATCCATTTCACAACCAGAACACAGTAACATATTTTAACTTGCTGATCACAGATTTATATCCATAATATGCTACCTGACCCCTGCCTCCCAAACTTAGTCACTTGAATATACACTTCTGATATATGACTGTGAGAAAAGAGGAAACAATATTATGGTCATGTATTCTAGCCTGTTGTTCCTAAACACTACACTGCCCCTACACACCCTACAGTGATATTGTGTGCATATTGTATCAAAAGTTAAATTAATAATGACCTCACTGTCACAATCCCACAAAAGCCACAGTGACCTATTCATACTTCTGAGGGTTAATTGTGAGGAAAATCCAATAAATAAAGGCCGCACTTTCCCTAGCCTCAAACACGTTATTGTGATATTCTGTGCACATCTCTGAGGTTTGATTGTGAGCAGAATTTAAGAAATAATAATATCACTGTTCCCAGCCTCCACAACCCATAAACTTAATCTATAGTAACCTTCTTTGCTTACCTCTGAGGAGGGCCAGTTGTAGAGCAGGTGGATCCAGTGTAGAAGCCCTAAATAACCCTCTATCAAACTCCACTTCTACAGCCTGAGTTGTGGATACTGCCAGGATCTAGCTGTTATGTGCTGCATTTTATGTCTTATTTTTGATAGATAATGACTTGTATTGTCTGGATTATGCTCTGAATTTGGGGTAAAAACATGCTTGTTAAGCATCATCCTGACATCAGAAAGGTGCTTAACAAGCTTTACTCAAGTACATCTTACTACTGTTGAGCTCTAGTCAGACACCAGAGCACTAACAGCAATCTGCAGTCACCATAACAGAGCAAAGGAAAGTTCTAGGATCAAAGATATTGTAGGTAATAAACCTAGTTTTACTTTTAAGAACAGTATGTCATTAAAGCAACAACTTTGTTATAAATCTACAGGCCCCAGTGTCCCCAGATCTATCCGGACAGGTACCTATGCATGTAGGTCATGCAAAGCTTGTAAATTTATTTTGAAGGTGATAACCTTTAAGCATCCTGTGATGGACTACTCTTTTAATCCTAGGTTCTATGTGGACTGTAGATCTAAGGGACTAGTATGTTTGGTGAAGTGCATTATGTGAACCACATTCTATGTTGGTAAAACAATAAGAATGCTGAAAGAGAGGGTGTTACAACATTTGGGTGATATTAAGAGGAAGGACCTGTTGAATGCATTAGAAAAACATGTTTCTGTGCAACATGACCATAATTTTGAATTTATGGTGTTGCAATTAGTTCAAAAGAGTGTTAGAGGAGGTGATTATAATAATATAGTAGAGTTAGCAGAGATTAAATGGATTACCAGACTGCAGGCTGATAAGCCTCCAGGCATGAATGCCAGTGTGTCTTTAAAATTTCTCCTTAAGAAATGCTATTTGCATCAGTGATTGTCATCATGTTTTTAATGGGTATATTTAATTGGTCTTGTTATATAATTGACTTGTTTTTAGTTAAGCAGTGGATCTGATGAAGCACATTCGGTGTGAAAGCACTTATTTTGTGTTGCCTGTGGAATAAACAATTTGTATGCTTTCAGCTTTGGTGGTTACCTGGTTTGTTTTTTTATCAGTTTGGTGTTATACTGGACAACCGTTGGCTGGTTTGGGTAATTGCTTTTTGCATATTGCATATTTATATTCAATGTCTTACTCATTTCTTGAACTACTTGACCTGTGAAGTGTGTTCCCACGTCTGATTGCACCAAATCTGGGGATAAATTCAAAATGTAATGTCTTAGTTGTTGTAATTGCATCATTCGCAGCACATGGATAAGCTTCTACCCATGCAGAAAAAACATGAACAAGCATTCGGAAATATTTAAACTTTTGTGATTGTGGGAGCTCAATAAAATCCCACTGAAAGCAACACAATGGTCCTCATACCTTTTCCAAAGATGGTGTGGGTACCTTGTGCCTTTTCCAAAGATGGTGTGGGTACCTTGTGCCTTTTCCAAAGACTGTGTGGGTACCTCGTGCCTTTTCCAAAGACTGTGTGGGTACCTTGTGCCTTTTCCAAAGACAGTGTGGGTACCTCGTGCCTTTTCCAAAGACGATGTGGGTACCTCGTGCCTTTTCCAAAGACGGTGTGGGTACCTCGTGCCTTTTCCAAAGACGGTGTGGGTACCTTGTGCCTTTTCCAAAGATGGTGTGGGTACCTTGTGCCTTTTCCAAAGACTGTGTGGGTACCTCGTGCCTTTTCCAAAGACTGTGTGGGTACCTCATGTCTTTTCCAAAGACGGTGTGGGTACCTCGTGCCTTTTCCAAAGACGGTGTGGGTACCTCGTGCCTTTTCCAAAGACGGTGTGGGTACCTTGTGCCTTTTCCAAAGACTGTGTGGGTACCTCGTGCCTTTTCCAAAGACTGTGTGGGTACCTTGTGCCTTTTCCAAAGACAGTGTGGGTACCTCGTGCCTTTTCCAAAGACGGTGTGGGTACCTCGTGCCTTTTCCAAAGACGGTGTGGGTACCTCATGCCTTTTCCAAAGACGGTGTGGGTACCTTGTGCCTTTTCCAAAGATGGTGTGGGTACCTCGTGCCTTTTCCAAAGACTGTGTGGGTACCTCGTGCCTTTTCCAAAGACTGTGTGGGTACCTCATGTCTTTTCCAAAGACGGTGTGGGTACCTCGTGCCTTTTCCAAAGATGGTGTGGGTACCTCATGCCTTTTCCAAAGACGGTGTGGGTACTGGTGCACTTTCTAAGACATTATACTCTATACAAATTATATATTTATTTATGAAATGCTGCGTGAGCTCTGAAATTTGAGGGGCATACCAATCATTTAAAATTTGGTTTACTGGTGCATTTTCCCCAAGTGTAAAGCTAAGTGGTAAGCCTTAACTAATTGTGTTAAGCATTGCATGGGACTACCAGCTGCCCATCCAGGTGGTACCACAACAGGTCCAGAGAATGGCTGCAGCTATCATGGATCCACCTCACCCTTTCAGAGTCATCAGCCTGCTCTTGGAAAGATAACAATTTCTGTAAAGAGACAGGTGTATTAGTTTCAGTCACTGCAAAATTGAAGTCTGAACAAGTTAAGACAATACCACTTCTGTAGCGGCCATATCTACAAAACAGTTGTCTTTTGAAATTTATGGATCAAGATTTTTATGTGCGATACACTTTACCATAGCTATCTGCTTTGACAATAAAACTTGATCCAGAAATTCATGAACAAAAACAGCATTTTTAATGACTATGCCTACTGAGGATAAATACCCTCCTTCAGAAGTCTAACTGTCTCAACCAGCACCCTGTGTTGGTATCATGAACTAGTGCCCACCCCCTGAGCTACTCGGATGAAGTAGCAACCCCCCCCCCCCCTTCAAGAGCAAAAAAGTCAGTTCCTTCTCCTGGAACATCAACAAGGTGGCCACATACACAACATACCCCATCTTTCCTGCTCCAGCCAATCAGGTAACAGTTATTTACCCTGCATGAGCCTCCTTGTTCTCATTAAAAAAAATGTTTGCATTTGTAGCAAGCAGTGGCATCAGTTTATACCCTGAACATACAGCTGCAGTGCTCAAGTTCTAGTTAAAAAAAAAAAACTTTTTTTAAACTGCAGCAGAGTGCTTGCTACAAATGCAGCAAGCAGTTGCTACAGTTTACACCCTGTGCTGAGAACTATTGTGCTTTTGTTTCAATTAAGCACAAAAAAAAGTGCAGCAAACTATTACAGTTGCTAGTTAAAAAACAGGAACAAATACTGTAGCAAATTATTTTGTACAAATATAGCACTCATGTTTCAGTTAAAAATATATTTTTTCTTTTAAACTGTAGTAAATTCAATTGCTACAGTTTAGAACACAGACAAAGTGCTATAGCTCTCAGGTTTGACCACAAATGCTGTAAAAAACAATTGTGACTGGCCAATCACCCTCCCAACACTTTGCACCTGGGACAGTTGCCCCTTTACCAGGCCCTAGCTATGCCACTGTCCTCTTTCTCTTCAAAGTGTCCCAAATTCATTAGCTACCCCTTAAACATACAGGAATCTATAAAAGTTGTCAGTGTTTTATCCTTTGCTAGTTTGTATGCTTCTGTAATAGCTACAAGTTTAGATATTTGTGCAGACACATTTCCATTTAATTGCACTGTCAGCAAAATTATGTCCTGGGTAGACACAGAAAAGGCTACTAAATTACTACCTTTTCAATGAACACAGGATCCAGCAACAAAAACAAGTAATTCAGCCTTAAGGGATATACATCTGGCAATTTATATGCAGTCATACAGCCGGTAAATATTGTGTTTTGGTCATTTGCAACAGTACTTCTACATAATACAGAATGGCCATGTAGCTCTCATGCATGAGAGTAAATGCAGCTGGCATTTCTGCCAAGAGTGCCTTTGTGGCCCCCATCCAAAGGTAGTGGGCAAGGGTTGCTGCTGTCACAGAATCAAAATTTGTATTAAAATAATCAGTAATCATCATTTCTACATTGTGCTAATAATCCAAATGCCACTTTATTCCTTTCATAATAAAATAAAAAAAGTCATTTGGAATAATCTGGCAGTCCAAGAGCAGAAGGGTTTGAAGGTAAAGTTTTTACTTGAACAAAGGTTTGTTAATGGTGTTCTTGCCAGGACAGGAGTTCAGGAATGTCTTTCTTTAGTAATTTGAATATCAGTTTTACATCTTCTGCATAATTAAAAATCAGTTGTTGACAGCAACCTGTCAGTCTCATAAGGGCACGCAGTTTTTTTTTTTTTTAGTGGTGTAAGGCATGGCACAATTTGCAATGCAGTAAAGAATGAGAAAACAATCTGTCTAGAGCCTTCTGAAATAAGGTTACCTAAATATTGAATCTGCAGTTTTCAGAATTGCAATTTTGCTTTATTAACCATGAATCCTAACTCTGCTAGTTTGGTCAGGAAACAAACAATTTTGTTTGCAACTGTAATGATAATATCAAGCCATAAGTAAATCATCTATATACTAAAGTACAATAGACTTACACTAGAATAAAATTTTATCTGACTGTTTTTTCATCTCTTTAGAGAAAACAGTAGGTGATTCTACACACCCTTGTGGCAGTCTCGTCCATGTATATGACTATCCCCATAAGTAAATGCAAACAGATATTGACTGAGTATATAGGAATTGAAAAGAAAGCAGAAGAAATATCTATCACTGAGAAAAATAATGGCAGTTGTTGGGATCAAACATAGTACTGTGGCAGGGTTAAGGACTACAGGAAAAGTTGGTACTACTAGTGTATTAACTGGTGGTAGATCTTGTAGAAATCTATGCATGGTTTTGCCTGGTTTCTTAACTGGTAATAAAGGCATGTTGTATGAGATTTGAGTCAGAACAATTATTCCTTGCTGGACTAATGCACAAATGAGACGTTCATGCCCTTTTGCTGCTTCAGCTGACAAACGATACTAAGCTATAACAGGTAGGTGCTCAAAAGGTTCCAAGACTACCTTTCCAGGTTCAGCATCCTTTATAAGTCCTACCTCATTTTCACAAGCAGTATAGAGCTGTGGAGGAACTGTTTACAGCCCCTCCAAGTCTTCATTATTCACAGTCATTTCTGATGTCACTACAGTGGAAAGGAACCAAATGAATGCTGAAGCTGCCAGCTGTCTGGATGAATTAAAAAAATTACGTCTTGGTTTGTGTTGTGGGACCTTTGGTGATGTGTTGGTAAAGTTTGTTGATATTATCCTGGGGCTTGTAGTTGCAGGGTCTTCTTCCATGATTCCTTTTTCCCCTTCTCCATCGCTGTGAATCAGTGTCAGACCGTTGTTACTTCTCCATCGCTGTGAATCAGTGTCAGACTGTTGTTACTTCTCCATCGCTGTGAATCAGTGTCAGACTGTTGTTACTGAACTCCTACTAATTCCTTTTTTGTCCTTTTTTTCTCTGACGTTGTCTGACTCACATTGCACTTGGTTGGCAATCTCATGAATGCATAAACTTGTCCAGTTTAAACAAATTGTTTTAATCTGTTCTTAAATGGGTGGTAGCTTGCCTCCTACAAAAACTGCTGAGAACTTACTAGCTGCTGTCCCCACCGCACATTCTGGATATCTATAAAAGGCTTCAAATTTTTATTTGTTTATTTATTTATAGACATTTGTTAACCGGGCTAGTCCAGCTGGGCCAGGGAGCTTTTTACAGTGGAGACCCGAGGAGAAAAGCTCCAGGTACAGACAATTGAAGTATACATAAAAGTTTAGTTTACAATTCAAAAACAATTACTTTTAGCAGTACAATTCAAAGAAATTCACTGTGATAAGTTAAGAGGCATAATAGGGTAAGATAAACAACACAAAAAAGTACAATACTTCAGTATATTTTTTTACGTATGTGGTGTGGTAAGGTGTATAATACGTAGTATTTTAGCACTAGTACAAATTATGAAGTGTGAGAAACGAGAGTAGATGAATGGGGTAGAAGGGATAGCTGGAGGTTTAATATGATGCTAGTGTAAAATATGTGGGGAAGAATATGCTGAGCACTTGTATGAGATTGTGGAATAACAAATGGTACCGGAGTTAGGTAGGGTCATGACAAGTACAAGCTCTGGTCCTTATAAAGTGCATCGATCATGCATTGTAAATAGGCATCAATGGATAAATTCTCTTTCTGTATGATTACCATCATTTTTAGTGAACTTAGACCATTTCCCCAAGTGATTGCAGTTGTCTCTTCCATATTTAACAAACAAATGCCTGGCTGGAGTTCCAAATTCCAGGTCTTCTAAATAAACCAACACTTATGTCCATTGTAATACCAAGTCACATACCAAAGTGGACAGATGTGTTTATGCTTATAAACCTGCTGCCATATTAGTAAGAAATCTTCTTTGTTCCTTAATTATTTTTCTTTGTGATCAAACAATGGTCAATGGTTTCCTCTCCAGTCCAGCTGGTGAATCTGGGAATTTTGAGGCAATGTTACAACTGTCTCATGTACACGGACAACCCTCTCCTCCTCCAAACAGGTTCAAATATATGTGAGAGATGCAACTATTTAGCCAAACTGGAGGCTGAGCTCTCTCATCTCAAAACTGGTGTAACCAGTCAGGAGGAGAAGGTAACCTCACACAACACAATTCCAGTATCACATAGTCCCACCACATCAGCGAACCAAACTCATAAATACACAAAAACATACTCGGAGTCTCTAAATAAAAATCTACCTAAGCAACAGAGACCTCCAAAGCAGACATCCAAGCAAACGCTACCTCAAAACAAAACACGCACAACACATAACCCACAAAGTCAGTGTGCCAAGCAGCCACAGCCCTTAAGGCTGAATAACACACCTGATACCCTTGTTATAGGTGACTCTATTGTCAGACACACTGACGTCCCGCTCACCAGGCTGAATAAAGAGAAGGTCACAGTGAGCTGCCTGTCGGGCGCTAGGATCCGCCACATAACGCAAGCACTCAGGTCACTCCAAAGCAAATACAAATATGACTCAGTCATTGTACATGCTGGTGTGAATGACCTGAGACGTACCTCCCTGGACTACATGAAAAGGGACATAGAGGAGCTCTCTGATCATGTAGCCCAGGCTGGTATGACCCTGACCTTGAGCAGCATCTTACCCTCACCTAAAATGATGCCACAGTACAAAGACAAAATGATCAATTTTAACAATTGGCTAAAATTTTGTTGTCACTCAAAGGGGATCCAGTGTCTGTCAGCCTGGGATGACATGCTCGACAAGCCACATTGCTTCGCTAGGGACGGCTTGCACCTGTCACCACTGGGCTTTCGGATATTGGCAAAGGCTCTTGCCACCCCCATAGTGCCTTTTTTAGGCAATGCTCAAAAGTCAAACCCACCCCCATAGAGAGCACAAGGAACAAGAAACTAAGGGTAATGCTGCTAAACGCCAGAAGTCTTAACCTCAAGATGCATGCACTCGAAGCTCTCCTCAGTATGGAGAACATCGATATCTGTGCAGTGACAGAAACCTGGTTCAAGGCTCCAGAGAGCACCCCAGCACTACCAGGCTATACCTCATATCATGCTTTTCGGCCCCAAAACCCGGACTGAACCACAAAGGAGGGGAAGTTTCCATATTTATCAAGGATATCCACACCTCCAGGTTAGTGGCATTGCACGAAGCATCGGAGACCATCCATGTGCAACTAACAGTGGGCAAGACTGCTTTTCAGTTTATAGCATCCTACAGACCACCCTCTCAAAGTCAGGAATCCCATTCAGCTTTCCTGAAAACATTGGAGAACATGAAGATCTCTCCGAACACCATTATATTGGGTGACTTCAACTACCCAAACATTGACTGGAAGCACTACTCAAGCCCCAGCACCTTAGCCCAAAGATTCCTGGAAATTATAAACTCAAATGCTATGGAACAACTAGTCACCACTCCCACAAGAGGGGACAACATACTAGACCTGATCATTACCAACATGGGGACTCTATGCTCCACACCAGAAGTATATCCCTCATTGGTAAGATCAGACCATAAATTAATTTCACTGGATGTCCACATCCCGACCCCACCCCAGCCCAGAAAACCACAGTGAAAAACTTCTCAAAAGCGAACTTCTCACTTCTCAAAACCAAAGTGGAATCCTTCAAGGCCACAGGGCCAGTGGAAACTACAGCCCAAACTGCAGAATGCTATATAAATGCATTCTACAGACATCTCCAGGAATGCATGGATCATGCTATCCCAAACAAAACCAAGACCCAATCATCCAAAGGCAGGCGTCCAGTCTGGTGGACCCCTGCCATAAATAAACTGTACAACAGAAGGAGGAAGCTACTACATGATAGAGCAAAATCCCTAATAGGAAGGCATCTCTGATCAGTACTAGCAAAAATTACAATCCCCATAAAATCCTCCAAGGCCAGCTTCGAGAGAAAAATTGCACAGGACACCAAAGACAATCATAAGGCTTTTTTCAGTTATGTTAGAAACTTGGGATGCAACTCCCAGACTTGTTCTGAGTTGATTCTAAACGACAAAAAATACACTGAACCCACAGACATCGCCAATATCCTGGCAGACAGGTTCAGTGTGAACTTCTCCACCCCCTCCCCCCGAAAAGAGCAAATATCTATCCTGGCAGAGGGCTGCCTCCCAAACATCTCAGATGCTCAGGTGAAGGCTGCCCTCTCCAAAGCAAAAAACACTGCTTCCATGGGACCAGATGGCGTCCCAGGTTGCATCCTACATGAACTAAAGAGGAACTAATCCCTCAAATAAAACAGCTATACAATCTCAGCCTCACTACAGGATATGTGCCCACAGAATGGCGTACAGCAACAGTGGTCCCACTCCACAAAGGTGGAGCATCTACGGACCCTGGAAACTATCGCCCCATAAGCCTGACTAGCTTAGTCTGCAAGGCTATGGAAAGGATCATCATGTAGCTCATAAACAAAGACATTCGGGACCTACAGACACTAGATCCTACCCAGTTCGGCTTTGTCAAGGGCAGATCCTGCCTTTTGAACCTGGTTGACTTCTTTGAAACAGTCACCAAAGCCATAGATGAAGGAAAGGTAGTCCACACAGCCTATCTGGACCTTGCAAAAGCATTTGACACAATACCCCACTCGGGCATCATAGATAAGCTATCCAGCTTAAATATAAACCCCTATGTCACAAGATGGGTCGCAAACTGGCTCAAAGACAGAACCCACAGAGTGAGAGTTGCTGGAGCCATGTCAGACTCAAAACCGGTCACAAGTGGCATCCCACAGGGTTCTGTCCTGGGACCACTCTTGTTCGGTATATACTTTTCTGAGGTACAGGCAACGTGGGAGGACTATGGCTCACCAAGTTCAAGACAACTGCAAACTGGGCGCCATAATCAACTCTCCAGCTGACACAAACATCCTTCAAAAGGTCTCACAGAGACAGATAACTGGTGCCAGCACCATGGTTTAAAGCTAAATGCCAAAAATGTATAGTCATACCCTTTGGCAAAAACAATGTGCCCACAAATTACCACATAGGCGAGAACCCATTAAGTACAGAGAAAGTTATTAGAGACCTGGGGACCCAAGTTGATAGCAATCTCTCCTTTGAAAACCACATTGCCAAAGTGGTTAGAAAGACCTTCTACATAGCCCACCTCATCACGAAGGGTTTCACATCTAGATCAAGAGAGGTAATTGTGCCCATTATTTATCCCTCATCAGGCCCATCATAGAATACAATGCCCCTTTTGGGATGTACCTTACCCGACACCTGCAGCAATTAGAAAGACCCCAAAAGTATCTCACCAAGAGGATCAAGGGTCTCAAACAGATGCCATATACTGCTCGGTTAAAAAAACTCCAGCTCTACTCAGTTGCATACCGCCTACTCTGAGGCGATCTATGCCTGACATACAAAGCTATGTCAAATCCAGAACTAATGGACATGCTCCACCTCAGTAAATCTAAATCCCTTAGAGCCATACGCTCGAGGGACTTGAACCTCAGCACAGAAATAAATAGAACTTGCTGGAGGGACAGGTTCATAACCCAGAGGCTCCCTTTGCTCTGGAATAGAATTCCAGTTCATGTGAGGCAGAGCACCTCACTGAATCTCTTCAAGAAGAATCTCAATAAGTGGATGGGGGATCGTAGGTTTGTCCCAGGGATTACTCCTGTGTCACTATTAGACAGAGGCACAGTAAACTAAACCTTAAAGGGCACAGTATACTCAAATCAAGGGGTGGCGTAAGCCATACAGAATCGGGCTAGGCTTATAATTGCCCCAGGGCAGATAGCCTAGTATGAACCTATGAACCTAAACCTGCTTTCATACATGATACGGATACTATGTCCTTATAAGGATATTCCAGTCCTTGTTACTTTGTGATTAAAACCCACTCTCATATAATCAAAAATGTTTTATATTGTCATTAAAGTGAATAACTGTCAATCTCATCCAAGTTCCCTGCTCTCATATAATTTAACCCATTCTTATACAATTGTGTCTAATGTAGAGATTGGTAGTAAAGCTTAACTGCACAGAGTCCAAACTCTGCTGAATGTGAGAAAACTAAAATTATGTATTTTCACAACAGAAAGTTGCCTGATAGAAAACCTGTCAAAAGTGGGTTGAATGACATCTTCTGTAGCAATCCATGAACTGCTCAAGAGATTCATGACTTCACTGCATCAAACTGTTAAGGTGCAAACGAACTTCAGACAACACAGTTCAGCAGAGAAGAATAGTGTTGTTTACTACAGAGAACACACGTACATGGGAGACAAGAAGATAAATGGACTGGTTCCCAGTGCATAAAAATATTTATTCTTTCATATTATTTTTGACTCAAAGCGATTTTATTGTTTCTAGTATTTTAGACTCTGACCAATTAGAAATTAACACCTTTGAATTATTTTTGCTAGTTATGGATCTTCTGGCTCTGTATTTGTACTTTTCATATCAGGCACAAGTTCTGAATTTCATGATAAAACTTTCTACACTGCCGATGCTGTCACTTTTATGTTGGCAGGAAATAAGTCACCAAAAGCAGATTAAAACTATCAAGAATCCATTCTGAAATGAAACCAGCTTTGCCCTTCTCATATACTTTTCCCTTCACAGAGGTTATTCTGAAAGGTAGTGATGAAAGTTTATTTTTGCTGTCAGTGAATCTGTTTTCAAAGGAATCACTGAAATCACCCTTTTGGGGGCAATGGGGTTATTTTTGTGCTAGCACTTGTTAACACATTCTGCAGGGAGAGTTTTGGTGGAATTTCTAATGGCATTGACCCACATCTCATAGATTGTTGTTTGAATTCAGATGACTGAATAACAAGTCCCCCAACACATGTTTAAATACATTTTGTGTGTGTGTGTGTGCATGCTCGTATATGTGCCTCTGTGTTTATGAGTGTTTTTGGACAACTATGTCTCGGTACTATCCCTCCCCTCAATTTGGTGGCCATATAATTGTATGATTTTGCACTGTGACCAGTTTCACATATTCCATTCTAAGAAGACCAATGACCTTGTTATGACTGCCCACCTTCCTGCTGAACTGGGCTGATGGCTGCTAGTCCTGTGCATGTCATGTGTCTCCCACCCCCCTACATATAGCCAAGGGTTGACTTGTGCATAGGAGCTATGGGTCACCATGCAGTGCCTTACAGTCACTTTACCCATAGGCCAGACTGTGCCAGCCCAGGATGACATTAACCTGTCATGGGCTTATGGTATGTTCTGAGTTATAATGGGACCCCCACCTGGACAGCAGTTTTTCATGCTCTTGTGTTATGGTACCACATGCAATCTATTTTCTTCTATCTGACTCTGTTGTTACAATCCAATATGGATGTTCAGTGCAAGGAAGAGGTATGTTATCAATTGTCTTATCTTCTTTCACTATACCTAATTCACAATACAAAGTCTTTTCCACTAAATTTCTATTCCTGACTTTTTTGTCTCAGTGTGATAATCTCTAGTATTTAACTTCACTTTTTGTTAAACTACAGCAAGCCTTGTTATATGGTGGTTTTGTTACTGAGGTAATTTAGTGTGATTGTATCTGACTCACTGCAATAATATGTCACACTATGACACCCCGGCAGCACTGTGTCAGACTATCTCACCCAGGCAATACAGCATCACACTATCACACTCAAGCAGCGCTGTGTCAAACTATCAAACCCAGGCAGCACTGTGTCATACTATCACACCCAGGCTGCACTGTGCTGCCTGGGTGTGATAGTATGGCAGCACTGTATCATACGATCACACCCAGGCAGCACTGTGTCACAGTATCACACCCAGGTAGCGCTGTGTCAATCTATCACACCCAGTCAACAATGCATCATGCTATTACACCCAGGCAGCACTGTGTCACGCTATCACACCCAGGCAGCGCTGCATCACACTATCACACCCAGGCAGCACTGTACCACATATCACACCCAGGCAACAGTGCATCACACTATCGTAACCTAGGCAGTGCTATGTCAAACTATCACACCCAGGCATTGCTGTATCATACTATCATGCCCAGGCAGCACTGTGTCACATATCACACCCAGTCAAAAGTGCATCACACTATGACAGCTAGGCAGTGCAGTATCACACTATCATACCCAGGCAGCACTGTGTTACATTATCAGACCCAGGCAATAATGCATGACACTATCATACCAGGGCAGACCTGTGTCACGCTATCACATCCAGGTAGCACTGCATCACATTATCACACCCAGGCAGCACTGCATCACACTATCACACTCAAGCAGCACTGTGCCACACTATCACACCCAGGCAGCACTGTGCCACACTATCACACCCAGGCAGAGCTGTGTCACACTATCACACCAAGGCAGTGTAGTGTAATACTATCACACCCAGGCAGCACTGCATCACATTAACACACCCAGGCAGCACTGCATCACACTATCACACCCAGGCAGCACTGTACCACATATCACACCCAGGCAACAGTGGATCACACTATCGTAACCTAGGCAGTGCTATGTCAGACTATCAAACCCAGGCAGCGCTGTGTCATACTATCATGCCCAGGCAGCACTGTGTCACATATCACACCCAGTCAAAATTGCATCACACTATGACAGCTAGGCAGTGCAGTATCACACTATCACACCCAGGCAGCACTGTGTTACATTATCAGACCCAGGCAATAGTGCATGACACTATCATACCAGGGCAGACCTGTGTCACGCTATCACATCCAGGTAGCACTGCATCACATTATCACACCCAGGCAGCACTGCATCACACTATCACACTCAAGCAGCACTGTGTCACACTATCACATCCAGGCAGCACTGTGCCACACTATCATACCCAGGTAGAACTGTGTCACACTATCACACCAAGGCAGTGTAGTGTAATACTATCACACCCAGGCAGCACTGCATCACATTAACACACCCAGGAAGCACTGCATCACACTATCACACCCAGGCAGTGCTGTGTCACACTATCAATCCCAGGTAGCGCTGTGACACATTATCACACACACAAAGTGCTATGTCACACTATCAGATCCAGGCAGTGCTGTGTCACACTATCACACCCAGGCAGCACTGTGTCATACTATCACACCCAGACAGCCCTGCATCACACTATCATACCCAGGCAGTGCTGTGTCACACTATCATACTCAGGCAGAGCTCCATCACACTATCACACCCATGCAGCACTGTGTCACAATATCATACCCAGGCAGCAATACATCATACTATCACACCCAGGCAGCTCTATGTCACACTATCACACCCAGGCAGCTCTGCATCATGCTATCAGACCCAGGCAGCACTGTGTCACACTATCACACCCAGGCAGAGCTGTGTCACACATTCACAAACAGGCAGCAATGTGCCACAATATCATACCAGGCAGTGCAGTGTAATACTATCACACACAGGCAGCACTGCATCACATTAATACAACCAGGCAGAACTGCATCCCACTATCACAACCAGGCAGCTTGGTGTCACACTATCATACCTAGGCAGTGCTGTGTCACACTATTACATGCAGACAGCCCTGCATCACACTATCGACCCAGGCAGCACTATCTCACAATATCATACCCAGGTAGTGCATTGTAATACTGTCATACCCAGGCAGCACTGCATCACATTAACACACCCAGACAGCAATGCATCACACTGGCACACATAGGCAGCGCTGTGTCACACTATCACACCCAGACAGCCCTACATCACACTATCAGACCCAGGCAACACTGTGTCACAATATCTTACCCAGGCAGTGCAGTGTAATACTATCACACCCAGGCAGCACTGCATCACTTTAACACACCCAGGCAGCGCTGCACCACACTATCACACCCAGGTAGCGCTGTGTCATGCTATGACACCCAGGCAGTGCTATGTCACACTATCAGACCCAGGCAGTGCTGTGTCAAACTATCACACCCAGGCAGCACTGTGTGATACCATCAGACACAGGCAGCACTGTATCATACTTTCACACGCAGGCAGCACTGTATCACATATTGCACACAGGCAGCAGTGTATCACACTATCACACCTAGGCAGTGCTGTATCACACTATCACACCCAAGCAGCACTGTGCTACATTATCACACCCAGGCAGTGCTATGTCAGATTATCAGACCCAGGCAGTGCTGTCTCAAACTATCACACCCAGGCAGCACTGTGTCATACTATCACACCCAGGCAGCACTGTCTCACATATCACACCCAGGCAGCAGTGCATCACACTATCACACCTAGGCAGCACTGTGTCACACTATCACACCAAGACAGCCCTACATCACACTATCATGCCCAGGCATTGCTGTGTCACACTATCAGACCCAGGCAGTGCTATGTCAAACTATCACACCCAGGCAGCACTGTGTCATACTATCACACTCAGGCAGCACTGTGTCACAATATCATACCCAGGCAGTGCAGTGTAATACTATCACACCCAGGCAGCACTGCATCACATTAACACACCCAGGCAGCACTGCATCACACTATCACATCAAGGCAGAGCTGTGTCACACTATCACAGCCAGACAGTGCTATGTCACACTATCAGACCCAAGTAGTGTTGCATCAAACTACAGATCCAGCCAGCACTGTGTCATACTATCACACACAAGCAGCACTGTGTCTTACTTTCACATGCAGGCAGCACTGTATTATAGGTTCATAGGTTCATACTAGGCAATCTGCCCTAGGGCATTTATAAGCCTAGCCAGAATGTGTTTGGCTTTTGCCACCCATTTTAAATTTATTTTGCTATGCCCTTTTTCGAGGTTAGTATACTGTGCCTCTGTCTAACAGTGACACAGAAGTGATACCCAGGGTAAACCTACGATCTCCCATCCACTCATCAACATTCCTCTTGAAGAGAATCAATGAGGGACTCTGCCTAACCTCGACTGGGATTTTATTCCAGAGTGAAGGGAGCCTCTGGGTTATGAATCTGTCCCTCCAGCATGTCCTATTTATTTCAGTGCTGAGGTTCAAGTCTCTCGAGCGCGTAGCTCGATGGGATTTGAATTTTCTGAGGTGCAGCATGTCCATTAATTCCGGGTTGGACATGGCTTTATACGTCAGGCACAGATCGCCTCTGAACAGGCGGTATACCACTGAGTAGAGCTGGAGTTTCTTTAACCGGGCAGCATATGGCATCTGTTTGAGCCCTTTGATCCTCTTGGTGAGGTACTTTTGGGGTCTTTCCAGTTGCTGCAGGTGTCTGGTAAGGTACATCCCAAAAGGGCATTGTACTCAATTATGGGCCTGATGAGGGATGAGTTAAGAGGCACGATGACCTCCCCTGATCTAGATGTGAATCCCTACATGATTAGGTGGGCTATATAAAATGTTTTTCTAACCACTTTGGCCACGTGGTTGTCAAATGAGAGATTGCTATCAACTTGGGTCCCCAGGTCCCTAATTACTTCTTCTGTACTTAATGGATTACCACCTATGTGGTAATTTGTGGGCACTTTGTTTTTGCCAAAGGGGATGACGATACACTTTTTGGCATTTAGCTTGAGGCCATGGGTCTGGCACCAGTTGTCTGTTTCTATGAGGCCCTTTTGGAGGATGCTTGTGTCGGCTGGAGAGTTGATTATGGTGCCCAGTTTGCAGTCATCTGCAAACTTGGTCAGCCACAGTCCTTCCGTGTTGGCCTGTACCTCCGAGAAATATATACCGAACAAGAGAGGTCCCAGGACTGAGCCTTGTGGGACACCACTTGTAACTGGTTTGGAGTCTGACATGGCTCCAGCAATTCTAACCATGTGGGTTCTGTCCTTGAGCCAGTTTGCAATCCATCAAGTGACATAGGGGTTTATATTTAAGCTGGTGAGCTTATCTATAATGCCCGAGTGGGGTATTGTATCGAAGGCTTTTGCGAGGTCCAGGTAGGCTGTGTGGACCACCTTCCCCTCGTCAATGGCCTTGGTGACTGTTTCAAACAAATCAACCAGGTTTAAGAGGCAGGATCTTCCCTTAACAAAGCCAAACTGGGTAGGATCCAGTGTCTGTAGGTCCCCAATATCTTTATTTATGAGATCCATGATGATCCTTTCCATAGCTTTGCAGACTAAGCTAGTCAGGCTTATAGGGCGATAGTTTCCAGGATCCGTTGAGGTACCACCTTTATGGAGAGGGACCACTGTTGCTGTACGCCACTCTTTGGGCACATATCCTGTAGTAAGACTGAGATTGAACAGTAGTTTTATGTTTGGGTTTAGCTCTTCTTGGAGTTCATGTAGGACGCAGCCCGGGACACCGTCTGGCCCCATTGCTGCTGTGATTTTTGCTTTGGAGAGGGCGGCTCTTACCTGAGCATCTGAGATGTCATGGGGGCAGCACTCTGCTGGGATAGATATTTGCCCTTTTGGTGGGGACGGGGGGGGAGAAGTTTGTGCTGAACCTGTCAGCTAGGATGTTGGCAATGTCTGTGGGTTCAGTGTATTTTTTGTCATTTTGAACTAATTCTGAGCATATCTGGGAATTATCACCCAGGTTCCTAACATAACTAAAGAAAGCCTTGTGATTATCCTTAGTGTCCTGTGCAATTTTTCTCTCGAAGCTGGCCTTAGACAATTTTATGAGTGCCCGTAGTTTTTTGCTAATACTGATCAGTGATGCCTTCCCTTTTTGGGATTTTGCTCTATCATTTAGTAGCTTCCTCCTTCTATTGTATAGTTTGTTTATGGCTGGGATCCACCAGACAGGACGTCTGTCTTTGGAGGATTGGGTCTTGGTTTTATTCAGGATCGCATGATCCATGCATTCCTGAAGGTGTTCATAGAATGTGTTTATAAAGGATTCTGCGGTCTGGGCCGTATTTTCCACAGGCCCGGGGGCTTTGAAGGATTCCACCTCGGTTTTGAGGAGTGTGAAATTTGCTTTAGAGAAGTTTTTCACTGTGGTTTTCTGGGCAGGGGGTGGGGTCGGGATGTGAATATCCAGTGAGATTAGTTTATGGTCTGATCTTACCAGTGAGGGATACACTTCTGGTCTGGAGCATAGTGTCCCCATGTTGGTGATGATCAGGTCTAGTATGTTTTCCCCTCTTGTGGGAGTGGTAACAATTTGTTCCATGGCATTTGAGTTTATAAATTCTAGGAACCTTTGGGCTAGGGTGTTGGAGCTAGAGTAATGCTCCCAGTCTATGTTTGGGTAGTTGAAGTCACCCAATATAATGGTGTTTGGAGAGACCTTCATATTTTCCAGTGTTCTCAGGAAGGCCGAGTGGGGTTCCTGGGTTTGGGAGGGTGGTCTGTAGCAGGCTATAAACTGGAAGGCAGTTTTACCCACTGTTAGTTGCACATGGATAGTCTCTGATGCTTCGTGCTTTGCCACCAACCTGGAGGTGTGGGTATCTTTGATGAATATCGATAATCCCCCTCCTTTTGTGGTTCGGGCCAAGTTTTGTGGCCGAAAAGCATGGTATGAGGTATAACCTGGTAGTGCTGAGGTGCTCTCGGGAGCCCTGAACCAGGTTTCTGTTACTGCACAGAAATCGATGTTCTCCATGCTAAGGAGAGTTTCGAGTGCATGCATCTTGAGGTTTAGACTTCTGGCGTTGAGTAGCATTACTCTTAGTTTCTTATCCCTTGTGATACCTGTGGAGGTGGGTTTGTCTTTTGAGCCTTGCCTAAAAAAGGCACTATAGGAGTAGCAAGAGCCTTTGCCAATATCCGAAAGCCGAGGGGTGACAGGTGCAAGCCATCCCTAGCGAAGCATCATGGCTTGTCGAGCATATCATCCCAAGCTGACAGGCATTGGATTACCTTTGAATGACACCAGTACTTAAGCCAATTGTTGAAATTGATCATCTTGTCTTCATATTGCGGCATCATTCTTGGTGAGGGTAAGATGCTACTCAAGGTCAGGGTCATACTGGCCTGGGCTACATGCTCAGAGATCTCCTTTATGTCTCTTTTCATGTAGTCCAGGGAGGTACGTCTCAGGTCATTCACACCAGCATGGACAATGACTGAGTCATATTTGTACTTGCCTTGGAGTGACCTGAGTGCTTGTGTTATGTGGCGGATCCTAGCGCCTGACAGGCTGCTCACCATGACCCTCTCCTTGTTCAGCCTGGTGAGCGGGATGTCAGTGTGCCTGACGATAGAGTCACCTATTACAAGTGTATCAGGTGTGTTGTTTAGTCTTAAGGGCTGTGACTAATAATTGAAAACAAGGGCCAGTAAGAGCAGAGTCAAAACTTCCAGTTCAGTTAATATTCCTGCAACACAGTAAAAATCAATTTAAATACTGTATTTTTTTTTTTTAAAAGTGCAGATAAAGGTACTTAAATTCTCTTATACATCCAGTTGAATACAGCAAGTTCTTAGCCGGCCAAAGCTGAGGTTTTTAAGCAGAAAATATTTCACACTGTACCACTTAAATAGGCAAGGACAGGAAATCAAAGAATGTGGCTACCCCCACACCTGTAATTACTAGCAAATAACAAAATTCAGCAAACACTGACTAACTTCCAGTTCAGTTAATATTCCTGCAACACAGTTAAAATCAATTTAAATACTGTATTTTTAAAAAAAAAAAGTGCAGATAAAGGTACTTAAATTCTCTTATACGTCCAGTTGAATACAGCAAGTTCTTAGCCGGCCAAAGCTGAGGTTTTTAAGCAGAAAATATTTCACACTGTACCACTTAAATAGGCAAGGACAGGAAATCAAAGAATGTGGCTACCCCCACACCTGTAATTACTAGCAAATAACAAAATTCAGCAAACACTGACTAACTTCCAGTTCAGTTAATATTCCTGCAACACAGTTAAAATCAATTTAAATACTGTATTTTTTTAAAAAAGTGCAGATAAAGGTACTTAAATTCTCTTATACATCCAGTTGAATACAGCAAGTTCTTAGCCGGCCAAAGCTGAGCCAGGCAGCAGTGCATCACACTATCACATCCAGGCAGCAGTGCATCACACTATCACATCCAGGCAGTGCTGTATCACACTATCACACCCAGGCAGTGCTATGTCAAACTATCACACCCAGGCAGCACTGTGTCATACTATCACACCCAGGCAGCACTGTCTCATGCTATCATACCCAGAAAGCACTGACTCATATATCACACCCAGGCAGCAGTGCATCACACTATCACACATAGGCAGCACTGTGTTACACTATCACACCCAGGCAGACCTGGATCACACTGTCATTCCCAGGCAGTGCTGTGCCACACTGTCATACCTAAGCAGTGCTGTGTCACACTATCATACTCAGGCAGAGCTCCATCACACTATCACACCCAGGCAGCGCTGTGTCACACTATCACACCCAGACAGCCCTGCATCACACCCAAACAGCACTGTGTCACAATATCATACCCAGGCAGTGCAGTGTAATACTATCACACCCAGGCAACTCTGCATCACATTATCTCACCCAGGCAGCACTGCATCACACTATCACACCTAGGCATCACTGTGTCACACTATCATACCCAGACAGTCCTGTGTCACACTATCATACCCAGGCAGTGCTGTGTCACACTATCATACTCAGGCAGAGCTCCATCACACTATCACACCCAGGCAGCACTGTGTCACAATATCATACCCAGGCAGCAATACATCACACTATCACACCCAGGCAGTGATGTGTCACACTATCACACCCAGGCAGCTCTGCATTATGCTATCAGACCCAGGCAGCACTGTGTCACACTATCACACCCAGGCAGAGCTGTGTCACACTGTCACACCCAGGCAGCAATGTGTCACAATATCATACCCAGGCAGTGCAGTGTAATACTATCACACCCAGGCAGCACTGCATCACATTAACACACCCAGGCAGAACTGCATCACACTATCACACCCAGGCAGCACTGTGTCACACTATCACACCCAGGCAGCACTGTGTCACATTATCACACCCAGGCAGTGCTATGTCATAGGTTCATAGGTTGGTTCATAGGTTGGTACTAGGCTATTGGCCCTAAGGCCTATGCATGTCTAGCCATAACAATTCCCTGGAAATTTTTTCCCACAATATTTACTTCTCTGGACCCCTGTCTAGCAGGGTGACTGACATGATCCCTGGGGTGAATTTCCTATCTCCCATCCAATCATCAAGGTTCCTTTTGAAGAGGGCCAATGAGGTGCTCTGCTTGACATGTATGGGCAGTCTATTCCAGAGTATGGGGAGTCTCTGGGTCAGGAACCTATCCCTCCAGCATGTTTTGTTCATTGTGATGATAAGGTTTAGATCCCTGGAGCATGTGGCTCTGAGGGATTGGGATTTCTTTAAGTGGAGCATGTCCAACAGCTCAGGGTTTGACATGGCCTTGTATGTTAAGCAGAGATCACCTCTGAGTAGACGATATGCCACAGAGTATAGCTGGAGTTTTTTTAGACGGTCAGCATATGGCATCTGCTTTAGGCCTGTGATTCTTTTAGTGAGGTATTTCTGTGGCCTTTCCAGCTGTTGCAGATGTCTTGTGAGGTACATACCAAATGGGGCATTATACTCTATAATGGGTCTAATGAGGGATGAGTACAGTGGGACAATGACTTCCTTTTTTCTGGATGAAAAGCCCTTAGTGATGAGGTGTGCAATGTAGAAGGATTTCCTGACTGTTGTGGCGATGTGGTTATCGAAAGTGAGACCACTGTCCACTTGTGTCCATAAGTCTCTCATCACACTTACGATGTTTAGTGTCCTGCCACCTATGTGGTAGTTCATGGGTACATGTTTTTTTCCAAAGGGGATGACTATACATTTCTTGGCATTAAGCTTGAGTCCATGGCTCTGGCACCAGGCATCTGTTTCTGTAAGGCCCTTTTGTAGAATATCCACATCATTTGGGGACTCAATAATGGCTCCCAGTTTGCAGTCATCTGCAAACTTTGTTAGCCAGAGTCCCTTAGTGTTGGCCTGTACTTCAGAGAAGTAGATGCCAAACAAGAGTGGTCCCAGGACTGAACCCTGAGGTACTCCACTTGTCACTTGTCTGGAGCTGGATTTGGAGTCAGCAACTTTTACAGTCTGGGTTCTGTCAGTAAGCCAGTTGGCAACCCATCGAGTGATGTAGGTATTTATGCCCAGCTTAGTAAGTTTATCTATGATTCCAGAGTGGGGGGTAGTGTTGAAGGCCTTGGCGAGGTCCAGATAGGCTGTGTGGACCTCCTTACCCTCGTCCACCACTCTGGAGACGGATTCAAAGAAGTCAATCAGATTCAGAAGACAAGATCGGGCCTTCACAAACCCAAACTAGGTGGAGTCCAGTGTCTGGAGGTTGCCAATGTCTTTGTTTATAAGTTCCATGATAATGCGTTCCATGCCCTTGCAGATCAGGCTTGTCAGACTGATGGGACGGTAGTTCCCGGGATCCAAGGTGGATCTTCCCTTGTGGATCAGGATAACTGTAGCTGTGTGCCACTCAGTGGGCACGAAGCCTGAGTTGAGGCTATGATTAAACATGACACTTAGGTGGGGTGCCAGTTCATTTTGTAGTTCAAGTAGTACACAGCCTGGGATGTCACCTGGTCCCATGGATGCTGTATTCTTAGCTTTGGAGAGTGCTGTTTCTACCTGTGTGGCTGTGATTATTGGAATTTGGCAATCTTTTGGTATTGAGATGGGCCCTTTAGGGGGGTGAGAGGGCAGTGAAGTTGGCACTAAATCAATCTGCCAGAATATTGGCAATATCCTTGGGATCAGTATATTTAATACTATTCTGTTGTAGCTCAGAGCAGATCTGAGCATTGCCATTTAGATTCGTGACATAAATATAGAATGCCTTGTGGTTGTCTTTGGAATCTTTGGCAATTTGATTTTCGTAACTAGCTTTTGAGGATTTTATGAGGGATCTCAGCTTCTTACTGAGGCTGATGATGGAGTTTTTTTGCATCCTTGGATTTTCCTCTTTTCTGCAACAGTTTCTTCCTTCTGTTGTATAGTTTGTTTATAGCAGGGGACCACCAGATTGGCTTCCTTTTTTTGGAGAAGATCATCTTGGTTCTATTTGGGATGACACGATTCATGCACAAGTGGATGTGCTCATACAGTGCCTTAGTGTAGGATTCTGCAGTCGAACTTCCGGATCCCATCTGCGTGGGTGTTATGAAGTTTGTCACTTCTGAATTCAGTAGCATGAAGTTGGCTTTGGAGAAGTTTTTTAAGGAGGTTTCCTTACTGGGGGTGGGGGTGGGATGTGGATGTCAAGGGTGATTTGCTTATGGTCAGACCTGATCAATGAGGGGGTGACCACTGATGTGAAGCATCTATCTCCCATGTTTGTAATGACCAGGTCTAGGATATTGGAGCCCCTGGTGGGACAATGTATTAGTTGATTATGAATTCCAAGAACTGCTGGGAAAAGGAGTTTGTACCCGAGTAGTTTTCCCAGTTAATGGCAGGGTAGTTCAAATCACCCAGTATTAGTGTGTTTGGTTGTATCTTAATATTTTTCAGTATGTTTAGGAAGGTGTAGTGAGAATCTTGGGGTATGGTGGGAGATCTGTAACAAGCTACAATTTGAATTGCAGTCTTACCTAGTGTTAGTTGCACCTGGAGAATTTCAGATGCATTGTGTTGGGCAACTAGCCTAGAGGTGTGAATATCCTTGGTGAATATGGACACTCCTTCACCTTTAGTGTTTCGGTTTTGGTTTTGTGGCCTAAAAGTGTGGTAAGAATTGTAGCCTGGTATTGCAGGGGTGGTCTCTGGAGCCTTGAACCAGGTCTCAGTCATTGCACAGATATTGATGTTCTCCATTTTTAGGAGTGCCTTGAGAGAGAGTGCATTTTGAGGTTTAGACTTCTAGCATTGAGTAGCATTACCTTCAGATTTTGCATGCTGGTATCTGTTACAGTGGTGGTTTTATCCTTTGAACCTTGCCTAAAAAAGGCACTATAGGGGTGGCAAGAGCTTTAGCCTGTAATCTGAATCCCAGGGGTGACAGGTGCAGACCATCTCTGGCAAAGCATCGTGGTTTGTCGATCATGTCTTCCCAGGCAGACAAATACTGGTTCCCCTTTGAATGACACCAGAAGCTTAGCCAATTGTTGAAGTCAATCATTTTGTCCTTATACTGTGGTATCATTCTGGGCGAAGGCAGGATGCTACTCAGGGCTAAGGTCATACCTGCCTGGGTCACATGATCCAAAAGCTCTTCCATGTCTCTTTTCATGTAGTCCAGGGAGGTACATCTCAAGTCATTTACTCCAGCATGGACAATGACAGAGTCATATTTGTACTTGTTGTGGAGTGACTTGAGTGCATATGTTATGTGGCGGATCCTGGCACCCGACAGGCAGCTGACTGTAATTTTCTCCTTGTTCAGCCTGGTGAGTGGGACATCAATGTGCCTGACTATAGAGTCACCTATGACTAAAGTGTTGGGTACATTGTCTTGCCTTAGGGGCTGCTGTTGGATGGCACACTGGTGTTGTGAGCTATGTGTCACTTTGGTTGTGACAGGTGTTTGTTTGCATTTCGGCTTCCGAGGTCCTGGTTGCTTGGGCAGGGTAATGTTAAGGGCCTCCGCATATGTGGGTTTGGTGTTGCTATGTGTGGGAGTTGATGGTGTGGGTTTTAAAGGGCTATGAGTTGCTAGAGGTGTAATGCAGGTGTTGGCCTTCTCCTCTTGACTGTTTAGCACAGTCTTGACCGGAGAGAGCTTTGCTTCCAGTTTGGCTATGTAAGTGCATCTCTCGCAGGTTGTAGTGTTGGGTGGTAGGAGGAGAGGATTGTCTGTGTACATGAAGCAGTTGCCGCATTGCCCCAGTATGCCCAGATTCACCAGGTGGACAGGAGAAACCACCGGAAGCTGACCCTTGGACATGCCTGTTTAGGTGCTTTTTTGTAAGGTTTAAGAGCTGTTTTCCCTTACCTTTGCAAGGTACTTTGCAATTGTAGGCTGTTTAGTGCCTATGATTAATTTTTCCTTATTGACAAGGAGAGCTGAGTGCTTGTATCAGTTTCAGGCTTCCTAGTCCTTTACAGCAGGTTCTAGAGAAAGTGCTAGTCACAGGGGTTCAGATTTTAGTGCTACTACTGAGAAACCAGCTAGTTTTAAGGGAAATTTTGAAGAGCAGACTTTCTGGCACCTGGAATAGTTTATCTGTAGCCTCGTAGTGCTGCACGATGTGAAAAATGTGCAAACACATGCGTTTTTAAGTCAGAAAGTTGAAAGGGATAGAAATCAGATCAAAAAGGCTAATACAATTACAATTTCAGAGCTGGAAACCACTCCTCTAGCATTAGATAGGCAGTACATTGCTCACCAGTCCCACTGGTAGGCAGTAGGACTTCCTCTGCCACAGCAAGGTCTGGATAGCTCTGAGCACAGAAAATAAAGTCCTGAGACAAGCAAGGCCTGAGATATGGACTGGCTAGAAAAGGTTGGAAACAAGCAAACAAGGTAGTATATATATGTATATATATATATATATATATATATATATATATATATATATATATATATATATTTTTTTTTTTTTTTGGTTGAAACAGGCTAAACAATTCAATAATACAGTAAATAAACACAGAAAAGTCTAACACACTTGAGTGTGTAGTCCTAAACAGTAAATGCAATTAAAACTCTACAAAATTAGCAATTTAAAACTTTATAAATGAAGCAAGGCAAGTGCACAACTGAAAAACGATTTAAGTGGCAGTAATACAGCAGAATAAGTAGCTAGTCTACATTTACAGAGAAGTCTATATATACAGAAAAGCAGCTGAAACACAAACACTTCAGATGCAGTGCAAATTAGAGCACTTGAGTTGTAGCAATATTAAGGCAATTACAGTTATAATAAATGCTCTAAAATATACTCTATATTTCCAAAATGTTTGAGAAGCACAGTCAGAACATAAGGAAATTCAGGCAAAAAGTATTTATTTATTTATTTATTTTTAAGGGGAAAAAGGAGAAATAGAAGGCTTTATCAAATGTTCTCTCTGTATTAGGCAGAATGAGCTAATGACACTAGGCTGGGAGGAGTGCCCCAGATCAGATTTACAGTAGGGGCGGGCAACTGCAAAGCCACCAAGCATAACACAAGACACCAACAGAGAGGGTGGGTGGGGAGCTAATAGCCTACAAAGCACTAGAGAAAGCCACAAATAAAAGTTTTTAAACAGATAAAGATTTGAAAAAATACAGAATGCTTTAACTGCAAACAAATCAGTTACCCATGCAGATTACAATAAAAGTGCTATATATAAATTGCTAGAAACAATAAACTGTATAAATAATCGAAAAAAAACAGGATACTTATATATCTCAGCTAAGAGTTGGAGTCCACAGCTCTCATCCACTCTGCTCAATGTGTATAGACAGAAACTCTCTCAAAGTTAGGGCTTAAATACCAGAACAACAACTTTTTATTTTTACAAAAACACAAAAGAACCAACCCCCACTAGCCTGCAGCTATTAGCCTACAAAGCACTAGAGAAAGCCACAAAATGAAAGTTTTTAAACAGATAAAGATTTGTAAAGATACATAATGCTTTAACTGCAAACAAATCAGTTACCCGTGCAGATTACAATAAAAGTGCTATATGTAAATTGCTAGAAACAATAAACTGTATAAATAATCGAAAAAAACAGGATACTTATATATCTCAGCTAAGAGTTGGAGTTCACAGCTCTCATCCACTCTGCTCAGGCAGTGCTATGTCAAACTATCACATCCAGGCAGCACTGTGTCATACTATCACACCCAGGCAGCACTGTCTTACATATAACACCCAGGCAGCAATGCATCACACTACAACAACTAGGCAGCACTGTGTCACACTATCACACCCAGGCAGCACTGTGCCACACTATCACACCCAGGCAGAGCTGTGTCACACTATCACACCAAGGCAGTGTAGTGTAATACTATCACACCCAGGCAGCACTGCATCACATTAACACACCCAGGCAGCACTGCATCACACTATCACACCCAGGCAGCACTGCATCACATTAACACACCCAGGAAGCACTGCATCACACTATCACACCCAGGCAGTGCTGTGTCACACTATCACACCCAGGTAGCACTGTGTCAAACTATCACACCCAGGCAGCACTGTGTCATACTATCACACCCAGACAGCCCTGCATCACACTATCATACCCAGGCAGTGCTGTGTCACACTATCATACTCAGGCAGAACTCCATCACACTATCACACACAGGCAGCACTGTGTCACAATATCATACCCAGGCAGCAATACATCACACTATCACACCCAGGCAGTGATGTGTCACACTATCACACCCAGGCAGCTCTGCATTATGCTATCAGACCCAGGCAGCACTGTGTCACACTATCACACCCAGGCAGAGCTGCGTCACACTGTCACACCCAAGCAGCAATGTGTCACAATATCATACCCAGGCAGTGCAGTGTAATACTATCACACCCAGGCAGCACTGCATCACATTAACACACCCAGGCAGAACTGCATCACACTATCACACCCAGGCAGCACTGTGTCACACTATCACACCCAGGCAGCGCTGTGTCACATTATCACACCCAGGCAGTGCTATGTCACACTATCACACCTAGGCAGTGCTGTGTCACACTATCACACCCAGGCAGCACTGTGTGACATTATCACACCAAGGCAGTGCTACATCAAATTATCAGACCCAGGCAGTGCTGTCTCAAACTATCTCACCCAGGCAGCACTGTGTCATACTATCACACCCAGGCAGTACTGTCTCACATATCAAACCCAGGCAGCAGTGCATCACACTATCACAACTAGGCAGCGCTGTGTCACACTATAACACCAAGAGATACCTACATCACACTATCATATCCAGGCAGTGCCGTGTCACACTATCAGACCCAGGCAATGCTGTGTCAAACTATGACACACAAGCAGCACTGTGTCACACTATCACACTCAGGCAGCACTGTACCACAATATCATACCCAGGCAGTGCAGTGTAATACTATCCCACCCAGGCAGCAGTGCATCGCATTAACACACCCAGGCAGCATTGCATCACACTATCACCCCCAGGCAGTGCTATGCCACACTATCATATCCAGGTAGTGTTGTGTCAAACTATCACACCCAGCCAGCACTGTGTTATACTTTTACACACAAGCTGCGCTGTGCCTTACTTTCACATGCAGTCAGCACTGTGTCTCATTATCACACCCAGGCAGTGCTATGTCAAACTATCAAACCCAGGCAGCGCTGTGTCATACTATCACACCTAGGCAGCACTGTCTCACATATCACACCAACACAGCAGTGCATCAAACTATCACACCTAGGCAGCACTGTGTCACACTATCACACCCAGACAGCCCTGCATCACACTATCATACCCAGGCAGTGCTGTGTCACACTATCATACTCAGGCAGAGCTCCATCACACTATCACACCCAGGCAGCTCTGTGTCACACTATCACACCCAGACAGCCCTGCATCACACCATCACACCCAGGCAGCACTGTGTCACAATATCATACCCAGGCAGTGCAGTGTAATACTATCACACCCAGGCAACTCTGCATCACATTAACACACCCAGGCAGCACTGCATCACACTATCACACCTAGGCATCGCTGTGTCACACTGTCACACCCGGACAGCCCTGCATCACACTATCATACCTAGGCAGTGCTGTGTCACACTATCATACTCAGGCAGAGCTCCATCACACTATCACACCCAGGCAGCACTGTGTCACAATGTCATATGCAGGCAGCAATACATTACACTATCACACCCAGGCAGTGATGTGTCACTATCTGTGCAGTGACTGAGATCTCGTTCAATGCTCCAGAGAGCACCCCTGCAATACCAGGCTACAATTCTTACCACACTTTTAGGCCACAAAACCAAGACCGAAACACTAAAGGTGGAGGAGTGTCCATATTCACCAAGGATATTCACACCTCCAGGCTAGTTGCCCAACACAATGCATCTGAAATTCTCCAGGTGCAACTAACACTAGGTAAGACTGCAATCCAAATTGTAGCTTGTTACAGATCCCCCACCATACCCCAAGATTCTCACTACACCTTCCTAAACATACTGAAAAATATTAAGATACAACCAAACACACTAATACTGGGTGATTTGAACTACCCTGCCATTAACTGAGAAAACTACTTGGGTACAAACTCCTTTTCCCAACGGTTCTTGGAATTCATAATCAACTAATCCATTGTCCCACCAGGGGCTCCAATATCCTAGACCTGGTCATTACAAACATGGGAGATAGATGCTCCACACCAGTGGTCACCCCCTCATTGGTCAGGTCTGACCATAAGCAAATCACCCTTGACATCCACATCCCACTCCCACCCCCCAGTAAGGAAACCTCCTTAAGAAACTTCTCCAAAGCACACTTCATGCTACTGAAGTCAGGAGTGACAAACTTCACAACACCCATGCAGACGGGATCTGGAAGTTCGACTGCAGAATCCTGCACTAAGGCACTGTACGAGCGCATCCACTCGTGCATGAATTGTGCCATCCCGAATAGAACCAAGATGATCTTCTCCAAAAAAAGGAAGCCAATCTGGTGGTCCCCTGCTATAAACAAACTATACAACAAAAGGAAGAAACTGTTTCAGAAAAGAGGAAAATCCCAGGATGCAAAAAAATCCCTCACCAGCCTCAGTAAGAAGCTGAGATCCCTCATAAAATTCTCAAAAGCTAGCTACGAAAATAAAATTGCCAAAGATTCCAAAGACAACCACAAGGCATTCTATAGTTATGTCAAGAATCTAAATGGCAATGCTCAGATCTGCTCTGAGCTACAACAGAATGGCATTAAATATACTGATCCCAAGGATATTGCCAATATCCTGGCAGATCGATTTAGTGCCAACTTCACCCCCCCTCACCCCCTAAAGGGCCATCTCAATACCAAAAGATTGCCAAATTCCAATAATCACAGCCACACAGGTAGAAACAGCACTCTCCAAAGCTAAGAATAAAGCATCCATGAGACCAGATGACATCCCAGGCTGTGTACTACATGAACTACAAAATGAACTGCACCCCATCTAAGTGTCATGTTTAATCATAGCCTCACCTCAGGCTTCGTGCCCACTGAGTGGCGCACAACTACAGTTATCCAGCTCCACAAGGGATTATCTGCCTTGGATCCCGGGAACTACCGTCCCATCAGTCTGACAAGCCTGATCTGCAAGGGCATGGAACGCATTATCATGGAACTTATAAACAAAGACATTGGCAACCTTCAAACACTGGAAATCAACAAATAAGACAATCCAAACCTGGGCGCAGAACCAAATGAATAAAAAGATTTAATCCAAGTATAAAACGATACACAAGAAATAATTTAAGCGCTTTTCGTCTGACTAGTAACAGACTTCTTCAGAACATAAGGAAATCAGACAAGGAGTGCTAAATTTATATCAGAAAATGCGGGAAAAGCAATTAATGTTTAAAGATATACACAATAGATTAAAATAAACTCTTATACATAAATGCAGGTTAATTTATATAATATTCTAAACATAAATAAACCTACAGTTTTTTTAAAATACAGTTTTTAAATTGTAGTTCACCTCATAAGGCTATTAAGTTTTAAAATACTCATTATAGAGCAGAATTCATTGATACCAGGAAAATTACTAGCATTTAGTTTTATCTGCCACAGGAGTTCTAGTTCTTCCAATTTAAAGGGGGCTGGTCCGCCCCTCGAATCCTGATTGTACTGATCAATAACTATAAATTTAAATCTATGATCACAAAAGGAATTAATATGCTTAGCTAAAGCGTTATCAAGTTTTTTATGAGAAATAGCATATTGGTGTTCATAAATTCTGTCACGCAGTCGCCGCTCGGTTTTACCGACGTAAAATGCGTGACAGTGAGTACATTTGGCTAGGTAAACCACAAATCTAGTATTGCAATTAAACTTTCCTTTCAACTTGAAACAGTGACCATTAATGAAAAATTCATTAGTAATATCCACGTGTTTACACTGGTTGCAGTTCTCACATTTAAACATTCCAGTACGTGGAGGAGTATACTTTTTGCTCGTTTGAACAATATTCTTAATGTTTCTACCCTTCCTAAATGTCACAAGGGGTCTATTACCTAGTAGTTCAAAGATAGCGGAGTTGTTTTTTAATATGTCCCAGTTTTTGGACAGAATGTCCACAATAAATTTAGATTGAGCACTATATGCTGTAGTAAAGGATCGCTGAAAACCACTAGCTTGTGGTACCTTAGAAACCTCTCCACATATACTATCACTTTGTAGTGTTAGTGTATCTTGAATCGGGAGGTCTGTTGAACGAACTTGTAACAACGGGATGAACACTCTGTTTTCTCTCTTATTTTTAACCTCACTTATTAAGTCTTCAACCAAGCATTCTGGATAACCTCGATGGAGAAACATGTATTTTAAGGTGTTAATTTCATTGTAAAAATCCTCATCTAGAGTACAAATACGAGATGCCCTCACAAGTTGGCCCTTTACAACAGATCTTTTTTGGTGGAATGGGTGGCAGCTTGAAAAATGCAGAAGGGAGTTTGAATATGTTGATTTTCTATAGACTTGACCTGTAAAACAATGTAACTCTATGTTTTTGACCAACCAAATGTCCAGATAAGCTATAGATTCATTACTAAAAGAGTGCGTAAATTTTAAAAATTCAGTGGTGGAATTGAAGTTGTCAACCATAGAATTGGCCAAAAGTTCATCACCATTGAGCAAGACAAAAATATCATCTAAAAAACGAGTGTAATAGATGATTTTACTAAAATAAGAAGAGGAAAAGACAAAATCTATTTCCCATTGAGCCATTACAAGGTTCGCCACACTTGCTCCACATGGCGAACCCATGGCTAAACCAACCTTTTGTAGATAAAATTGGTCATTAAACAAAAAGTAGTTGTTAGTTAAAATTAGGTCAAGTAATTCCACTACTAAAGTGATAGTTGATGTTAAAGCATCATGTTTTTTCATAATCTGAGCCACCCATTCCAATGCTGTATTGTGAGGAATACACGTGTAAAGATCTTTTACATCTATAGTTAAAAAATTGTACTCGTTGTTAAAGGGCAATTCGTTAATCCTAGACAAAAAAGACCAGGAATCTTTGCAAATGTGGGATTCGAGGACTACGTACCTCTGTAGAATATTATCTACAACTTTTGAGATAGCATAGGTTGGTGAGCCTCTCCCGTCTATTAAGGGACGCATGGGTGGATTCATGACATCCTTATGGATTTTTGGTATCCCAAACAAAGTTGGAAACCTAGGGAAAGTAGTACAAACGTAATCCAATAATGCCTGATCAATGCGTCCTTCAATAAATAAATCCTGTAAACAGGATTTAATAAGGTTGTACGCTTTATTGATTTCAGATCTAGAGCAAAGTAAATATGTCTCACTATCCAATAGTGATGACATACGCTCTATATAATCAGCTTTGTCAAAGACCACCAATCCACCCCCTTCAAACACTGGACCCCACCCAGTTTGGGTTTGTGAAGGGCCGATTTTGTCTCCTGAATCTGATTGACTTCTTTGAATCGGTCTCCAGAGCTGTGGATGAGGGTAAGACGGTCCACACATCCTATCTGGACCTCGCTAAGGCCTTCGACACTATTCCTCCACTCTGGAATCATAGATAAACTTACTATGCTGGGCATAAATCCCTACATCAGTCGATGGGTTGCCAACTGGCTTACTGACAGAACCCAGACTGTAAAAGTAGCCGACTCCAAATCCAGCTCCAGACAAGTGACAAGTGGAGTACCTCAGGGTTCAGTCCTGGGACCACTCTTGTTTGGCATCTACTTCTCTGAAGTACAGACCAACACTAAGGGACTCTGGCTAACAATGTTTGCAGATGACTGCAAACTGGGAGCCATTATCAAATCCCCAAATGATGTGGATATTCTACAAAAGGGCCTTACAGAAACAGATGCCAGGTGCCAGAGCCATGGGTTCAAGCTTAATGCCAAGAAATGTATAGTTATCCCCTTTGGAAAAAAACATGTACCCATGAACTACCACATAGGTGGCAGGACACTAAACATCAAAAGTGTGATGCGAGACTTAGGGACACAAGTGGACAGTGGTCTCAAATTTGATAACCACATTGCCACAACAGTCAGGAAATCCTTCTATGTGACACACCTCATCACTAAGGGATTTTCATCCAGAAAAAAAGAGGTCATTGTCCCACTGTACTCATCCCTCATTAGACCCATTATAGCTTACAATGCCCCGTTTGGTATGTACCTCACAAGACATCTGCAACAGCTGGAAAGGCCACAGAAATACCTCACTAAAAGAATTACAGGCTTAAAGCAGATGCCATATGCTGACCGTCTAAAAAAACTCCAGCTATACTGTGTGGCATATCGTCTACTCAGAGGTGATCTCTGCTTAACATACTAACATACAAGGCCATGTCAAACCCTGAGCTGTTGGACATGCTCCACTTAAAGAAATCCCAATCCCTCAGAGCCACACGCTCCGAGTATCTAAACCTTATCATCACAATGAACAAAACATGCTGGAGGGATAGGTTCCTGACCCAGAGATTCCCCATACTCTGGAATAGACTGCCCATACATGTCAAGCAGAGCGCCTCATTGGCCCTCTTCAAAAGGAACCTTGATGATTGGATGGGAGATAGGAAATTCACCCTGGGGATCATGTCAGTCACCCTGCTAGACAGGGGCCCAGAGAAGTAAATATTGTGGGGAAAAATTTCCAGGGAATTTTTATGGCTAGGCTTGCATAGACCTTAGGGACGATAGACTAGTACCAACCTATGAACTTATAATCACACCCAGGCAGCTCTGCATTTAGCTATCAGACCCAGTCAGCACTGTGTCACACTATCACACCCAGGCAGAGCTGCTTCAAACTGTCACACCCAGGCAGCAATGTGTCACAATATCATACCCAGGCAGTGCAGTGTAATACTATCACACCCAGGCAGCACTGCATCACATTAACACACCCAGGCAGAACTGCATCACACTATCACACCCAGGCAGCACTGTGTCACATTATCACACCCAGGCAGTGCTATGTCACACTATCAGACCCAGGCAGCGCTGTGTCAAACTATCACACCCAGGCAGCACTGTGTCATACTACCACACCCAGGCAGCACTGTCTTACATATAACACCCAGGCAGCAATGTATCACAATACCAAAACTAGGCAGTGCTGTGTCACAATATCTTACCCAGGCAGTGCAGTGTAATACTATCACACCCTGGCAGCACTGCTTCACTTTAATACACACTGGCACCACTGAATCACACGATCACACCCAGGCCAGCTGTGTCACACTATCACAGCCAGGCAGTGCTGTGCCACACTATGAGACCCAGGTGATGCTGTGTCTAACTATTACATCCAGGCAGCACTGTGTCATACTATCACATGCAGGCAGCACTGTATCACATTTCACACCCAGGCAGCACTGCATCACACTATCACACCTAGGCAGTGCTGTATCACACTATCACACCCAGGAAGCACTGCATCACATTATAAGACTCAGGCAATAATGCATGACACTATCATACCAAGGCAGCACTGTGTCATACTATCACACACAGGCAGCACTGTATCACATATCACACCCAGGCAGCACTGCATCACACTATCACACCCAGACAGCCCTGCACCATCT
>NC_056732.1:1793431489-1793441489 GCF_019279795.1 Protopterus annectens
CATGCTATCACACCCAGGCAGCACTGTGTCACATTATCACACCCAGGCAGTACTATATCACACTATCAGACCCAGGTAGTGCTGTGTCAAACTATCACACCCAGGCAGCACTGTGTCATACTACCACACCCAGGCAGCACTGTCTTACATATAACACCCAGGCAGCAATGCATCACACTACCACACCTAGGCAGTGCTGTGTCACACTATCACACCCAGACAGCCCTGCATCACACTATCACACCCAGGCAGCACTGTGTCACAATATCATACCCAGGCAGTGCAGTGTAATACTATCACACCCAGGCAGCACTGCATCACATTATCACACCCAGGCAGCACTGTATCACATATCACACCCAGGCAGCAGTACATCACACTATCACACCTAGGCAGTGCTGTATCATTCTATCACACCCAGGCAGAGCTATGTCAAACTATCACACCCAGGCAGTGCTGTGTCAAACTATCACATCCAGGCAGCACTGTGTCATACTATCACACCCAGGCAGCACTGTCTCACATATCACACCCAGGCAGCAGTGCATCATACTATCACACCTAGGCAGTGCTGTGTCACACTATCATACCCAGACAGCCCTGCATCACACTATCATACCCAGGCAGTGCTGTGTCACACTATCATACTCAGGCAGAGCTCCATCACACTATCACACCCAGGCAGCGCTGTGTCACACTATCACACCCAGACAGCCCTACTTGTGCATTGGATAGGCATGCTTCAATTATGAATCTAAAACTCACACATAATTAACTCATTGAGTTAGAGTGGAGAATAGTTGAAGTAGACTTTAGTGATGTGACCTGAGTGGTAACAAGTACATTCTGTTTGTTTAACTAAATGTCACTTTAGTACAGAACAGAGCTTTGAATAATAGGGTGAGTGTTTAATTTTATGTGGGATGGACTCCTACAGCTTCAGCCCAGAAAGTGACAATGTGTTGGCAGAGATATGTAGCTTGGAGTGTTGGATTTATGTTTTAGGTTCCGAGTGTTTCCAGCTTCTTGGTTGTGTGTGGGGGCATGTCTTATTTAATTTTGAGGTTAGTAAAGGGAGAGTATGTTCATTTTGGAGTTTGAAGAGTTGAAATCCCAAGAGCAGGTCTGTTGTTTGTTTAGTCTGCAGCCAGTTTTTAGTATTATACAGTGACATTCATTTCTTGGAAAGTGTATAATAAATATAATTATTTTGATTTCTAGTTTTTGAACTGTTGTGAAGATTTTAGTAGAGGCTGCTGATACAAGAGGGAGGCTGAGTTGTAACTGTGTGCACATTCCTGTCCCTATAGCAAATATGGTGCAGTATGAGAGAAAAAGGTTTTTATTTTATGCGTGTGTGTGTGTGTGTGTGTGTGTGTGTGTGTGTGTGTGTGTGTGTGTGTGTGTGTGTGTGTGTGTGTGTGTGTGTGTGTGTGTGTGTGTGTGTGTGTGTGTGTGTGTGTGTGTGTGTGTGTGTGCATATGTATATATATATATATATATATATATATATATATATATATGTTCTCAGTATGATAGATGTCTCATGTTAACATGTGAAGGATGAATTTTGGAACAAATATGCCTCAGCCATGCACAGAGTAGGTGTAATATACAAGACAGCCATGCTTCCTCTTTTTACGAGAATAAATGCACTACATGGGAACTGGGACACATATATATCTACCATGCATGGAAACTGGGACACCTATAGCTCTGTGGGAAAGATATTCTTCTGGTGTACATGGAATAGATGAGTTACTTGAGAAAGCATTTTTTAGTTGTACATGAGAGGAGAGTGTCACATTGCACAGACATGTTTTACGTGGGAAAAACATGCCTTATAATTGCAAGAAAATATAATGCTCATGGCAAAGGCCTGTGTCAGCCATGTATGAGATAGAAGTGACACATGGGCAAGACATTCTTTAGCTGTACATGCAGAGGGGGTGTGACATAGGGAGGCAATGCTTCATAATTGTATGAAAAATATTTGAAGGGATCAGACTGACTCCATGTATTGGATAGATGTGTTACATGAGAACAGCATAATGTAATAGTACATGACAGAGATGAGTTACATGAGAAGGTACATATGCTCAACCAAGCAAAGGAGGGATGATGACAGATTAAGCAAGAGAGACACACCTCAGTCATGCATGGGTTAGGGTGCTATACAGGACAGTCATGCCTCATTTTTTTCATAGAAAGAGATGACTTGCATGGGACAGACATGTCTCAGCCATTGATATGACAGGTGAGTTACCTGAGACAGACATGCCTCATTCATACTGTGCGATAGACACATTTCAGCCACGTATGCCATAGCTCAGATGTGATACGAGATTTACGTGGGGCAGACATATCAGCCTCAGTGGAATAGACACATATCAGCCATGTATACCATATCCCAGATGTGATACTAGATTCACATGGGACAGACATATCAGCCTCAGCGGGATAGACACATTTCAGTCAAGTATGCCATAGGCCAGATGTGATACTAGATTCATGTGGGACAGACATATCAGCCTCAGCAGCTCAACAGGTATCAGATTCAGCTTTGGTGGTGGTAGGTCAGAAGGCCAAGTCTTCTACAGACATGCCTCAGGTGGAATAGAGAAAAATGTGATACAAGTTAGACAAGATTCAGTCAGACATGACACAGATGTCTTACATGCAGTAAACACGCCTCATCATTTCAATGGAAAAGATGATTTACATGAGGAGAGGCATGTCTCAGCAATGTATGGAACAGAGAACTTCTTTCTCTCCTTTCTCTTGTAATATCTCTCTCATAACCTTCTTCTCCTTCATTAAATAAACTTATATTCTTCGCTTCATCCTCTCCAATCATCCAAGTTGTATTTTCTCCCCTAATATAGCTCAAGTTTTTCTGCATCACCTAGAGTCTTCCATTTTTTTATCTCCATTTCTTCTCATTTGTAACTCTCAAGCTCATAAAACCATTACAAAGCCTGCATAATATATGACTTTTGATATAGCTATGTACAATGTTGCACTGTTTTTGTACTCCAGTCTGTTAGCCTGAATAATATGGGTGCCTGTTATTATCTGTCTGAAGCAAATAATTGTATTAATGTACTCTATATCTAGTATATGTATTATGAAACCTTTCTCCCTGAGACTTCACTGAAAAGGGGCTTCTTCCCAATCAGACTATCGTGGTCAGAAGATGGAAATAAATCAATAAATGTTTTATATGACAAAAACTTAAATCTTCCATACATAGGATAGATTTTTTTATACATGGGATAGACATGCTTCTACTATGTATAGGATAGGTGTGTTGTATGGAAAACATACCTCAGTCATGCATGCATAGTATACAGTGTCACATGGGACAGTCACTCCTCATCATTCCATAATTTACATGGGACTGACATGCTTCGGGCATGTATGAAATACATGATTTTCATGGGATAGACTTGGCATGGCTGTGCAAGGGATAAATGAGTTACATGTTACAGACATGTATGAAACAGAGGGGGGCTTACTTAACATACACAAACACACATGCAACATCTTTATAAGAGATACATAAGTTACAAGAGACAGTTATGCCTTAGTCATGCATAGAACTGACATGTTGCATGGGACAGATTATGCATCAGGTATGTTTGAAATAGATGTATTTATTCATTTTTTTGTTTGTTTGTTTTGGTACTAGGCATTCCAAATGAGCTACAAGTTCAATTTTATTAGGAATCTGAAAAAAATGTTGTGCTAATGTAAGCAATGTATGTTGTTTAAAATCATGGATACTGTTATTCTACCATTTAGTGCTCAAAATAAATATCTGAAGAAGATCAGCTAATAATATTACAGATGGCCATAACTTATAGTGAGTAATAGTACATCACAGGTAAAAAGTTCACCTATTAACTTACTCTGAGTAATTTGCTCCATGAAAGGATGAAACAGACCATGACTTTTACATACATAGGTTCATAGGTTGGTACTAGGCTATCGGCTACAAGCCTAGCCATAACAATTCCCTGGATATTTCTTCCCACAATATTTACTTCCCTGGAACCCTGTCTAGAAGGGCAACTGACGTGATCCCTGGGGTGAATTTCCTATCTCCCATCCAATCGTCAAGGTTCCTTTCGAAAAGAGCCAAGGAGGCGCTCTGCTTGACATGTATGGGCAGTCTACTCCAGAGTATGGGGAGTCTCTGGGTCAGGAACCTATCCCTCCAGCATGTGGATGAAACCAAGTGCCTACAGCAAAGTAATGTGTACAATGGTTACTCCATGACAGATTGTAACAAAATATGAGTAATACATACACGTCTATATCATAACATCTGAAACTGAAAATATCGAACGCTCACAAGAGCAAATATGCTGAAACTCGAATTCATTATTGTGGGGGGCTGCACCCCCCACATCCCCCGCTAAATATTTATTCCAACTCTGAGATTGCACTACAGTAAGGGAAGGGCAAATATCCCAATCTTCACTGTACTGCAATCCCAAAAACCGATGTTCGACATTTCGGCACTTTCGATGTTGTGCCGTTCGATGTTTTCACTTTGCAATAATATGATATAGATCCATACATACAGCTGGGTAATATGTAACAAGTACAACAAGATACTATGGAACCGAGAGAGACTGGATAAGCAATTCACTAAGAAACAAAGTCTAGAAGATTTAGGATATGTGCCTGGAAATGTTTACAGACTAAAATGTTCCTGCAAACTACTTTATAAGAAATACTGGGTGAGGAAATTGGTGTAACTAAGGAAATAATGATGTTCATCGTATTACCCTGCTGCAGTCATCACACTTGGGTTATCCTGCCATCAGGCGGTCCCGCAGTCGGCCCGAATTCCAAAGTCTTGGTCCGGCGTCGGTTGCTGTCGCTTCTTCCCTGACGTCAGTGCGCCAGGGGTATATAAGAGGCATCCGACGCCATTTTCTTCAGTCTTTCTTGCCGCGCGGTGCCCGAAGCAGAAGCAGTTCGCAAGTGATGGTCGGCCGACACCTGAGATTTTCGAATTGAATTTCAGTCCGAAGTCTTCAAAGCTAAGTACCCCATTGGGGAACCTTTTCTTGCCTCAGTCCGATGTCAGAAAAAGTTAACAATTGCATTTCTTGTGGGAAGCAAATACCTCATAAAGACTTTCATTCTTATTGTATACCTTGCCTAGGCCCAGACCACAACGTCACTGGTTGTCGGTTTTGTGCTAGGTTTAATAAGCAAACTTTAAAGTGACGCTTTGATTTCGCTCGACACTACTTTGGTAGAAAATTTAATTACACTATGCCATCGGAGCAACCGACTACCGGTGTGCATAAAAAAACGCAAAGATAAGGACAGGCAGCCTAGATCCAAGCCTGACTCTGAGGCCTCGGCTGGGCCGGTCTCCGGTTCTCCGATTTTCAGTGAGGCGCCTACGCAGCCCCTGGCGACTGCAGAATTGGAACCCCAGACCCCTTCGGATTCACAAACTGAGAGTACAAGGCTGACGCAGGCCTACTCCTCAGGCCCTACCGATAACATTGCAGAAGCTATGGCTGTGGAAATACCTTCAGTTTCAGAAGGTGTCTTCAGGCCGACTTCTCTCACCATTAAATCTTATGCTAAGCTAAAGACTCCACTAAAACCTAAAAAGACAGTACTTCAGTCTCCAGCTCAAGGCCCCATGCCTAAGAAACAGATGCTTAAGATGGCTGAAGATTTGATTACTCTGATCAGGGGTTCCCAACCACCCCAGACAAAAGGCCTAGACAAGAGGAGGATTATGCCTCCTCTGATCAAGTTTCTATTTCCTCAGACTCCTCTGAGGAACAGGATTACTCCTTTCCCCCTTATGAAGATTCTAATGCTGAAGATTCCATCCCCTCAGCTTCTCCCCCCGAAGACTATTCCTTTGGGGAAACCTTACAAACCATGAGGGAGCATTTCCACTGGGAGAGTCAGGACTACTCCGACTCAAACAAAAGGCTCCGAGAGTTTCTTTTACTTCCCCAGCACAGACCACTTGCTATCCCTCCAGTTTTAGACATTGTGGATGATGTTTACTTAGAATCTAGTCTCAATCCAGATTCTCTTCCTCCTGCTCCAGCCAAACCAGACAGATATTATAGAGTTCCTGACTCACACAAATTCCTTTACAAAAGCCCTGTTGCTGACCCAGAGACAATTTCCCAGGGTCCCAAAGGGGCTAAGGCTTCTATGGCTAAAAATCCAGTACCCTCTGAAAGGGACTCCAGAGCACTAGATAGGTGGGGGAAAAAGGTTTACACCTCAGCTACTCTAGCCATGAGAGCACTAAATTTTCAATTTCACATGCTGAAATACCAGCAATTCCTAATGTCTGAAATAAAATAAAAGATGAGCACACACCCTCAACAGTCTGAATTCAAGGAAATGCAGGATCTGTTGCATGCAGCTGAACAGGTGGGCAAACATACTTTACAATGTGGATTTGATTCCTTGGAAGCTTCCTGTAGAGCAGCTGTCACTGGGTCTGTTATATGTAGGCATGATTGGTTAAAGGTACAAACTCTGCCTGATCATGTTAAAGCAAAGTTACTGGATGCACCCTTATAGCAGGATGTCTTATTTGGGGTTAAAGCAGAAGAGGTTTTAAAGAAAATGGAGGATAAGGCAAAATCTATGCAGACGGTCAAATATTTCTTACAGGTACAACCCCCATGCTTCAGCAGAAATTGGCCAACAAAAAATTGGTCCTTTCCAGCTTCTGACAGACCACAGAGGGGTAAATACAGACGCCCAAGGGGCAGAGGTCAAGCACAAATGCCTTACAAACCTTGCCAATGGGGCACTGCAACACAAAAGGGAGGAGAAGACAGGTCCCAAACTACCAGAAGACAAACACAATGACTTAAACCTCAAACGGCCAAGCAAAGCTCTCTTGGCAGCTCCCTTGGGAGGAAAATTAGCACTTTTTACAGACAACTGACGCATCATCACAAAGGACAAATGGGTCCTAGACATTATTTCACAAGGATACAGATTCCATTTCCATGCCATGCCAAGGAAAAAAGGAATGCCAAACCTGTCACAAAATCAATGGGCAGAGGCACAAAAACAAATTATAGCTCTCATGGACATGAGAGCCATTCAACTGGTACCTACACAGGAGCAAGGCCAAGGATTTTACTCAAGGTTCTTTCTTGTCCCCAGAAAGGACAATGCTTGGAGACCCATTCTGGACCTTTCAATCCTAAACACCTTCTTGCAAGTACCCAAATTCAAGATGCTAACACTACAGCAGCTTCTTCCCATGTTGGGCAAGAAAGCTTGGCTAGTAACGTTGGACCTCAAGGAGGCATACCTGCATGTCCCTATCAGACAAAATTGCAGAAGATACCTCTGTTTCATTGCAGGTTCAACCCATTACCAATTCTCTGCACTGCCCTTTGGCTTATCTACTGCACCCAGGGTCTTCACAAAATGCCTGGCACCAGTAATTGCATACTGCAGACAAAGAGGAATTCAAATATACCCATATCTGGACAACTGCTTCATCCAAGCAGAAAGCAAGGACATTCTCTTACAACATCTGGCTTTTGTAAAACACCTTCTAAGTTGCCTAGGGTACACAGTAAATGAAAAGAACTCAGAACTAGTGCCCTCACAAAATATGACATTCCTGGATGCCAGCTAGAATACAACGGCCCAGATGGCTTACCTGACGCCAGACAAACAACTACAGCTAACTCAATACTTCAAAATAATGGCAACAAAGACCCAACTCCCTGCAAGAAAAATTCTGCAGGCCTTGGGCTTCATGGCATCTTGCATACTACTTATACCATTTGCAAAAATGCATATGAGGAAATTACAATGGTACCTGAAAAGCATATGGACTCAACACAGCCACAGCTTAGAAACTATGATACCTCTAATTCCCTGCCTTCAACAGGAGTTTCTATGGTGGTCACAGGCATGTCACCTCAACAAGGGTCAGCCTTTCACCTTACCCCCAGCCAGGCAAACTATGACAACAGATGCATCGGACTATGCCTGGGGGGCACACATGGCAGGACGGTGCGCTCAAGGCATATGGACTGCAGATCAAAGAAATCTGCACATCAATCAATAAGAAATGCTAGCTGTACAGAATGCTCTGACAGCCTTCAAGGACCTTTTACACCCAGGACAGCTGATAGTAAGGACAGACAACATGACAGTAATGTGGTACATAAACAAGCAAGGGGTACACACTCCTACCCTCTATGCAGACAAGCAATGACCTTGTGGAACACAGCACTGGCTTACCAAGTTCAATTACAAGCTCAATTCCTGTCAGGAAAAAAGAACACATTGGCAGACGAGCTAAGCAGGAACATCATGGATCCCCACGAGTCGAAACTGGATCCACAAGTATTTGCAATGATAACTCAAAAATGGGGGCGCCCAGACATAGACCTGTTTGCCAATCTCCAAAACTATCAGCTATCAAAATTTTGCACAAGGACATTTCACCAACAAGCTTGGAAAGTGGACGCACTCTCATTCAGCTGGAAAATGCTGACAGTATATGCTTTCCCTCCATTGCCCCTTCTCACAAATGTGCTGCTGAAAGTGAGGATGGAGAGACCACGAATTATACTCATTGCCCCGGACTGGCCACGCCAGCACTGGTACCCACTACTAAGGAACATGGCCCATGGCTCACCATGGATTTTACCACAAATTCCTCATCTGCTCACACAGCAAGACAGTCAGATTCTACACAGCCAGCTCAAAACCTTAAATTTGGCTGCATGGCAAATCACTTAAGCAACCAGACATCTCATCTTTCACAAGCTGTTATGGATGTTATTCTGGAGGCCAGGAGGCCCAGCACCAGGAAAGCCTACTCAGATAAATGGAAAAGATTTTGTGCCTGGAACCAAGCTAAAGGCCAAAATACCCTTGAGCCGGATATGCCTCAGATTCTACAATATTTAACTGAGCTGTTACACAAAGGACTTTCCTTTTCATCTATTAAAATCCACGCCTCAGCTATTTCAGCTCACTACAACATGGATCCTCCTTTATTTTCACATCCACTTCTAAGGCAATACCTCAGAGGGGCTAAGAACATTAGGCCTTCCAGGAGACCACCAACACCAACTTGGGACCTCAACTTTGTTCTGGAAAAACTTACGCTGCCACCTTTTGAGCCAGCTTTCTCAGCTGATTTAAAGTTTATATCATGGAAGACTGCCCTGCTGCTAGCAGTTACTTCAGCCAGAAGATTCTCAGAGCTTCAGGCACTAATGGCAGTAGAGCCTTTCCTCATTTTTCTTCAAGACAGAGTTTCCCTACGAACTAACCCCTCCTTTATGCCAAGGATGGTATCCATTGTGGCTCTAAATCAAACCATCCATTTACCTACCTTCTTCCCTAATCCACAGAACAAAGGTGAAAGACTCCTGCACTCCTTGGACATTCACAGGCAACTACGTTACTACTTGGATAAGACTAAGGTTTTCAGAAAATCTTACCGACTTTTTGTATCCTATTCTACAACATCACAAGGAAAGGCTATCTCAAAACAGACCATTTCAAAATGGATAGGACATTGCATACATTTTTGCTACACCCACCATGGAAAACCAGGTCCTGCTAGCATTAGGCCCCACTCCACCAGGGCAGCAGCTACTTCTACAGCCTTCCTTAGGGGGTGCCAACCAAGGATATTCTGGAAGCTGCAACTTGGAGTTCAGTACACAACTTCACCAGACACTATCACTTACCACTTTACTCTAAGTCCAGAGCTGGCTTTGCCACTGCAGTTTTGCAGGGCCTTCTAGCCTCCTCTAACCCTGTTTGACTCCACCTCCCATCCGTAGCTTTGGGATTCAACCCAAGTGTGATGACTGCAGCAGGGTAACACGATGAACATAGTACAGTTTTGTACCTACCATAAATGTAGATGTTCGAGTGTATACCCTGCTGCAGTCCAGGTTACCCTCCCTCCATCCCCTCTGACCTTTCCATACCTTTCAAT
>NC_056732.1:1793446489-1793483989 GCF_019279795.1 Protopterus annectens
GGCTATAGGCAGCAATGTCGATTTAGAGAATCATTTCTGACTAATGTGCCATGATTCCAGGCAGAAATGTCCATTTATAGAATCACATTTGACTAATGTGACATGATTCCAATCAGTAATGTCAATTTATAGAATGACGTCTGACTAATGAGCCATGGCTCCAGTCAGTAATGTCCATTTATAGAATGACTTCTGACTAATATGTCATGATTCCAGGCAGTAATGTCCATTTTAGAATAATTTCTGACTAATTTGCTATGGCTCTAGGCAGCAATGTCCACTTATAGAATCACTTCTGACTAATGTGCTATGGCTCCAGGCAGCAATGTCCATTTATAAACTCACGTCTGACTAATGTGCCATGGCTCCAGGCAGCAATGTCCATTTATAGAATCACTTCTGACTAATGTGCCATAATTCCAGACAGCAAGGTCCACTTATACAATCACTTCTGACTAATGTGCCATGGCTTTAGGCAGAAATGTTTATTTACAGAATCATGCAGCATTGGCCATTTATAAAATTACTTCTGACTAATTTGTCATGGCTCTAGGCAGCAATGTCCACGTATAGACTCACTTTCTATCTAATGTACCATAGCTCCAGGCAGCAATGTCCATTTATAGAATCACTTCTGACTAATGTGTCATGGCTCCAGGCAATACTGTCCATTTGTAGAATCACTTCTGTCTAATGTGTCATCATTCCAGGCAGTAATGTCAATATATAAAATCACTTCTGATTTATGTGTCATGGTTCTAGGCAGCAATGTCCACTTATATAATCACATCTGACTAATTTGCCATTTTTCCAGGCAGTAACATCCATTTATAGAATCACTTCTGACTAATGTATCTCAATTCCAGGCAGTAATGTCAATTTATAGAATCACTTCTGACTAATATGCCATGATCCCAGACTGTAATGTCCATTCAAAGAATCACTTCTGAATAACCTGTCATGGCTCCAGGCAGTAATGACCATTTATAGAATTACTTCAGACTAATTAGACATGATTCAAGGCAGCAATGTCCACTTATATAATCACGTCTGACTAATGTGCCATGATTGCACGCAGTAACGTCCATTTATACAATCACTTCTGAGTAATATGCTGTGGCTCCAGGGAGCAATGTCCATTTATAGAATCCCTTCTGACTAATGTGCCATGATTACAGGCAGTAATGTCCATTTATAGAATCACTTCTGACTAATGTGCCATGATTACAGGCAGTAATGGCCATTCATAGAATCACTTCTGACTAATCTGTCATGGCTCTAGGCAGCAATGTCCACTTATAGGTGGGTACTAGGCTATCGGCCCTGGGTCTATACAAGCCCAGCCAAAAAGGTACCCTGGCTTTTGCCACCCAAGAAAATTATTTTCCTGTGCCACTGTCGAGCAGAGTCACAGAGGTGATCCCCAGGGTGAATTTCCTATTTCCCATCCAATCATCAAGATTTTTCTTGAAGAGTGCTAATGAGGAGCTTTGTTTGATATAGATAGGTAGTTTATTCCAGAGTATGGAAAGTCTCTGGGACAGGAATCTATCCCTCCGGCATGTTCTGTTTATTGTGATGACAAGGTTTAGGTCCCTAGAGCGTGTAGCTCGGAGGGATTGGGATTTCTTTAAGTGGAGCATGTCCAACAGCTCTGGGTTTGACATAGCTTTGTATGTTAGGCAGAGATCACCTCTGAGTAGGTGATATGCGACAGAGTAAAGCTGGAGTTTTTTGAGATGGTCTGCGTAGGGAATCTGTTTGAGGCCAGTAATCCTCTTTGTGAGGTATTTCTGTTGCCTATCCAGTTGTTGTAGATGTCTTGTGAGGTACATACCAAAAGGGGCGTTGTACTCTATAATGGGTCTAATGAGTGATGAGTAGAGGGGAACAAAGACCTCTTTTTTTCTGGATGAGAAAAGTTTTGTGATGAGGTGTGCCACGTAGAAGGATTTCCTGACTACTGTGGCGATGTGATTATCAAAGGAGAGACTACTATCCACCTATGTCTCAAGGTCTTTTATCACACTTTCGGTGTTAAGTATACTACCGCCTATGTTGTAGTTCATGGGTACAGAGTTTTTACCAAAGGAGATGACAATGCACTTTTTGGCATTGAGCTTGAGGCCATGGCTTTGACACCAGGCATCTGTCTTAGTGAGACCCTTTTGTAGGATGTCCACATCGTTAGGAGTTTCGATTATGGCTACTAGTTTGCAGCCATCTGCGAACTTCGTTAGCCAAAGACCTTCTGTGTTAGCCTGTACTTCAGAGAAGTAGATACCAAACAGGACAGGACCCAGGACTGAACTCTGTGGTACTCCACTTGTCACTGGTCTGAAGTCAGATTTGGAGACTGCTACTTTCACAGTGTGGGTTCTGTCAGTGAGCCAGTTGGCAACCCATCTTGTGACATAGGGATTTATACCTAGTTTAGTGAGTTTATCTATAATTCCAGAGTGGGGGATGGTGTTGAAAGCCTTGGCAAGATCTAGTTAGGCTGTGTGAACCATCTTACCCTTGTCTACGGCTTTGGTGACTGCTTCAAATAAATCTATCAGGTTTAGGAGACATGATCTGCCTTTTACAAACCCGAACTGGGTGGTGTCCGGGGTCTGTGGTGGCTCCCCCTCTTGTGGAGTGAGATAACCGTTGCTGTGCACCATTCAGCAGGCACAAAGCCTGAGGTGAGGCTATGATTGAACATGGTACTTAGGTGGGGTGCCAGTTCATTCTGTAGTTCATGTAGAATGCAGCCTGGGATGTTGTCTGCATGGATGCTGTGTTCTTGGCTTTGAAGAGTGTGGTTTTTACCTGTGCAGCCGTGATTACAGGAACTTTGCATTCTTCCGGTATAGAGATGGACTCTTTAGGGGGTGAGAGGGGGGTAAAGTTAGCACTGAACCTATCTGCCAAGATGTTGGCAATATCAGTTGGATCTGTATATTTAGTGCCATTGTGCTGTAACTCAGAGCAGATCTGAGTGTTGCCATTAAGATTCTTGACATAGCTATAGAATGCTTTGTGGTTGCCTTTAAAATCAGTGGCGATTTTGTTTTCGTAACTAGCTTTGGAGGATTTTATCAGGGATCGCAGCTTCTTACTGAGGCTGACCAGGGAGCTCCTCCGCTCATTGAATTTTACTCTCTTTTGCAACAGTTTCTTCCTTCTGTTGTACAGTTTGTTTATGGCAGGGGACCACCAGATTGGCTTCCTTTTTTTGGAGGATAGCGTCTTGGTTCTGTTTGAGATAGCACGATCCATGCACTCATGAAAGTGCTTATAGAGTGCAATTGTGTAGGATTCAGTAGTTGTAACTGTATTGTCCATCTGCATGGGTGTCATGAAGTTCACCACTTCTGTCTTAAGAAGCATGAAGTTGACTTTGGAGAAATGTTTTACCATGGTTTCCTTAATGGGGGGTGGGGCAGGATGTGGATATCTAGGGTAATTAGCTTATGGTCGGATCGGACCAATGAGGCGTTGACTTCAGGTGTGGAACACCTGTCACTCATGTTGGTAATGACTAGATCTAGGATATTGTTGCCCCTGGTGGGGGTGTGGATAAGTTGATCCAGGGCATTGGAGTTTATGAATTCCAGAAAGCATTGAGCAAAGGAGTTGGTACATGAGTAGTTTTCCCAGTTAATGGTGGGGTAGTTGAAATCGCAAATTATTTGGGTGTTTGGTTGAACCCTAATATTTTCCAGTACATCAAGAAAAGAGGAGTGGGAATCCTGGGGCATGGTGGGTGATCTGTAGCAAGCTACAATTTGGATTGCAGTTTTGCCCAGAGTTAGTTGCACTTGGATAACCTTGGCTGCATTATGCTGAGCAACTAGCCTGGAGGTGTGCATATCCTTAATGAATATGGACACACCTCTGCCTTTGGTGTTCTGGTCCAGGTTACATGGCCAAAAAGTGTGGCATGAGTAGCCTGGTAGTGCAGGGGTGCTCTCTGGAGCCTTGAACCAGGTCTCAGTCACTGCACAGATATCGATGTTCTCCATTTTAAGGAGTGCCTCGAGTGAGTGCATTTTGAGATTTAGACTTCTAGCATTGAGTAGCATCACCCTCAGTTTTTGCTTGCCTGTTCCTGTTACTGTGGTGAATTTGTCATTTGAACCTTGCCTAAAAAAGGCACTATAGGGGCGGCAAGAACCTTAGCTAGTATCCGGAATTCCAGGGGTGACAGGTGCAGGCCATCGCTGGCAAAGCATTGTGGTCTGTCGACCATGTCATCCCAGGCAGACAGATACATATTATATTTATTTATTTATTACATTTGTTAACCGGGTAGTGTCCAACTGGATTAAAAGCCCATTTTCAGCAGAGACGTGGGGAGAAAAGCTCCGGATAAAAAAATAAAAAAATGCAAAGAATAACAGATATAAAAAATTAAAAATACAAACATACTATGAGTACACATAATCTTGCTGAAAATAGACCTAGCTAGTTAGTTGAATACAGTATGATAGAGAAAATGTATTGTAGATGATATGGTAATAACTTCAGGGCCTTAAAGGTACAGTGATATCATACATTCAAATGCAACAGGTTAAAACATTTCATAGAAAGTAATCATTTGAATTGTGTAAGCATGTTACAGCATAAAAATTACATATGATACAGTTAAACACAATCCTGTTAAATCTGTAGATAGACTATGCAAGGATTGGACGAACTGTTTCTGAGAAGATACACAGATTACTTGTGGTTGCCAGAATGTGGGAGAGCATACAGTTGTAAACAAAGTTTTGTGAGTGGACTGCTCCCTTCCAAGGTGTACGGTTTTGTCTTCATAGGTGTGATGACTGACAGAAGAGGTAGGAATGGGGAGGGGCAGCTGAGGAATTTTTTGATGATATTAACTTGAATTATGGCAGGTGCAAAGCCAGCAGTTTGCTAGGTGCTGTTTTAGGAGTTTTTTGAACTCTTGTTTTTTTTGGATTTTTTTGTGATTGACTGAGGAAGTGTGTTCCATAGCTTGGAAATTTTGTAAGCGTAGAGGGAGTCCCCGTGAAGGTTGTGGGAGCTGATGATGTTTAGCATTAGTTTTTCTGATGATCTCAGGGGTCTGGGATTACAATTAGGTTGAACTAAGTCAGCCAGTGCAGGGAGGTCTTTGGGATGGTGGATTATTTTTTTGACTATGATAAGTTGGTTGAGGGATAAACGGTTAGGGACTTCAAGCCAGATTTGTTGAGACTGGGCAGTGCAGTGATGGGTTGTATGAGGATGACTGGTTGCAGATTTTGAAATTCTGTTGTAACAGGCCTCAAGATTATTAATGTCTTTCTTATGCAGATTGGTGAAAATGTGAAAGCCATAGAGGAGATTTGAGAGCAGGTGAGACTGGGCAGTGGCCAGCCTGGCGTTGTTGGTTAGAAATGGCTTTGCTCTATAGAGTGCTCCTAGTTTGGTAAGCACTTTTTTGATAGTGAAATATATTTATTAAATTTTAGGTGAGAGTCAATTGTTATGCCTAAAAGTTTAGTTTGGTCAGTTGGAAGTAACTTGGTTCCATTGGAGGAGAGGATGGAGAACGGGGGTTGGCAATGTGTTGATTTCTTATTTGTGAAGACTATTATTTTAGTTTTGTTTGGGTTTAGAATAAGTTGATGGTTGGCTAGATGTTTTTCTATATCTTGAAAGGAAGACTGCATTTTTGCCTGAAGTTCTTGGGGAGTTGAGGCTGAATAGATAAGGGTGGAATCATCAGCATATTGTACAACAGAGGCATGGTTAGTAGCGGAACTGAGGTCATTTGTAAATATGCCTAAGAGGAGTGGGCCCAGTATGGAGCCTTGGGGTATGCCAACTAAGATGGGTAGGAGGGTGGAAAGACTGTTTTCCCATTTGGTAGCTTGTTGACAATTAATGAGATAGCTATGGAACCAGTTTAGGGAGGTGAGCTGAAGACCAAGGGAAGAAAGTTTGTTCAGTAGTAGCTGATGGGAGACGGTGCCAAAAGCTTTGGACATATCGAGGAAGATAGAGGAGACAAGTTGTCCTTAGTTTAGTAGGTGATGTATGGAGTTGGGGAATGATAAAAGGACAGTGCTGATACTATGTTTGGGTCAGAAGCCATGCTGGGAGCTGGTTAATAGGTTGTGGGAGGTGGTGGACGAGTTGATTGTGGATACATTTTTCTAGTATTTTTGAAAGGGATGACAGAAAGGCTATGGGGCAATAATTTGTAAGCTCTTTTGGATGCCCCACCCTTATGGAGGGTAATTATATGGGATATTTTCCAAAGAGTTGGGACATATTGTTCAGAAATGGATCGGTTGATCAGGATTGACATGGGGTAGGCTATAGATGGAACAGCAATTTTTAGGAATTCATTTGGAAGTAGGTCAGCAGCGACACAGCAGGGTTTTAACTTGATTAGGAGACTTTAATGTAGATAGTTTAGATCGGGGAAAATGAGGGGGGTTGGGGTGATTACTAGTTGTAGAGGGGAGAGTAAGAGGTTTGCTGGTATGGTTGCCTAGCAGAGAGGTAATAGTATTAATAAAATGAGAGTTGAATTGTGTAGAAATTGGCTCAGAGCTGTCTGAGGAGGTAGGGGCAGGTGTTGAGGAGTGGCCAGGATTGAGGAGACAGTTGCTGCTTTGCCAACATTTTTTGGGTTGGATTGGTGATACTGTTGACAGGACAGGAAGTCTTGTTTGTCTTTCCAAATGCATTTTTTGTTAGATTTCTAAGCTGCTGATAGTTAGTGAGGTCAGATTTATCTTTGGTAGAAGAGTGGTAGGTGGCCCATGCTTTGTCCCTGTGTTTTATTAATAGCTTGGTATGTGTAATTAGCCAGGGCAGGAGATTGGATTTTGATCTAAATTTTCTGGTTGGAACAAGTTTATTATGTATATCAAGGAAGAGTTTGTTGAAATACTGTACTGCTAGATCTAGTTGGAGGTTTTTAAGTGGAATCCAGCCAGAAAGTTGCAGCAGGTGATTGAATGGTGTAGGGAAGAATTTGTTTTTGTTACTGATATATTTGTAGGTTATGTTGCTATGGGTAAGGACTCATTTTCTGTGTAAGAAGGTTGGGTTATGGTGACTGAGGGAGTCAGGGAGGCACCCAGCTAAGTAACCAAGGTTGGGTTTGTTAGTTAAAATCCAATCTAAGGTTGATTGTTTCTTGATATGCTTATCTATGCGGATTGGGCAGATTATGGTTTGGGTAAAGTTAAAAAGATTCAGAAATTTGGTGGAGGTGGTTGGATGAGCAGGAGTGCCAGTCCAGGATGAAATCACCAAGAATGACAGTTTCATGGTTAAAATTGCTAGATGCCCAGGCAAGCAGGCTTTCTATGGTGGGTAGGTTATTACCAGGAAGGAGGTAGGTGGCTATGATGATTATTGATTTGTTTGGGTTGATGTCCAGGCAGGCAGTAAGGATCTCTGACTTTCACAGGTCAGGAGGGGTGCAAGTTAGCTGGATGACCTTAAGGGTGTCCTTGGATATAATGGCTACCCCACTCCCTTTTTTGTTTAATCTGTCATGTCTAATGATGTTATAACCAGGATAAAATCACTTCTGACTAATGTGCCATGATTCCATGCAGTAATGTCCATTTATACAATCACTTCTGACCAATGCGCCATGGCTCCATGCAGCAATGCCCATTTTTGGAATCACTTCTAACTAATGTGCCATGGCTCCAGTCAGCAATGTCCATTTATAAAATCACTTCTGACTAATGTGCCATGACTCCATGCAGCAATTTCCATTTATACAATCACTTCTGACTTACTGGCTATGATTTGAGGCAGCAATGCCCATTTATAGACTCACTTCTGACTAATGTGCCATGGCTCTATGTAGCAATTTCCATTTATAGAATCACTTCTGACTAATGTGCCATGATTCCAGGTAGTATTGTCCATTTATAGAACCACATCTAACTAATGTGCATGGCTCCAGTCAGCAATGTCCATTTATAGAATCACTTCTGACTAACGTGCCATGATTCCAGGCAGTAATTTCCATTTATAGAATTACTTCTAATTAATGTGCCATGGCGTGAAGCATCAATGTCTATTGATAGAATCATGTTGGAATAATATGCTTTGCTTCCAGGCAGCAATGTCCACTTATAGAATCACTTCTGACTAATATGCCGTGGTTCCAGGCAGCAATGTCCACTTACAGAATCACTTCTGAATAATGTGCCATAGCTCCAGGCAGCAATGCTCATTGACATAATCATATCTGACTAATGTGCCATGGCACCAGGCAGCATTGTCCACTTGTAGAACCACTCATCACTAATCTGCCATGACCCCAGGCAGGAATATCCATTTATCGAATCATTTCTGACTAATGTGTCATGGTTCAAGGCAGCATTGTCCATTTGTAGATAAATGACTGATGAGTATGGTATTGCTCCCGGCAACAATGTCCATTTATAGAATCACTTCTGACTTATAGTTTCATAGTTTCATAGTAGTGTACTAGGCTATCTGCCCGGGGACATTTATAAGCCTAGCCAACAGTAATGTGGCTTCCGCCACTCCGTATTATATAGTTGCGCCTCTCTAGTAGTGACACATGTGGGACCCCATTATTTAGTAAACTATACCTCTGTCTAGTAGTGACACTGAGGTGACTCCCAGGGTAAACTTGCGATCTCCCATCCATGCATCGAGATTTTTCTTGAACAGTGCCAATGAAGGGCTCTGTCTCACATGAACTGGGATTTTGTTCCAGAGTATGGGTAACCTCTGTGTTATGAATCTATCCTTCCAGCATGTCCTATTCATATTTGTGCAGAGGTTGAAATCTTTAGCTCGCGTGGTTCTGGTGGATTTGGATTTTTTGAGATGGAGCATGTCCATCAGTTCTTGGTTGGACATGGCCCTATATGTTAGGCACAAATCACCTCTGAGCAGGTGGTATGCTACTGAATAGAGCTGGAGTTTCTTTAATCTAGCTGGATAAGGCACATGTTTGAGACCTATGATCCTCTTGGTGAGGTACTTCTGAGGTCTTTCCAGTTGTTGCATGTGCCGGGTGAGATACATCCCAAATGGAGCATTATATTCAATCATGGGCCTGACAAGGGAGGAATATAGAGGTACAATGACCTCCTTTGATCTGGATGAGAATCCCTTCATGATGAGATGGGCAAGGTAGAATGTCTTTCTGACCACTTTGGCAACATGGTTGTCAAAGGAGAGGTCACTATCGACTTGAGTCCCCAGGTCTCTGATTACTTCTTCCGTATTCAGTGGGTTATTGTCTACGTGATAATTTGTGGGTACTTTGTTTTTCCCAAAGGAGATGACTATACATTTTTTGGCGTTAAGTTTGAGGCCATGATTCCGGCACCAGTTGTCCATTTCAGTGAGACCTTTCTGTAGGATGTGTGTGTCAGCAGGTGAATCAACTATGGCACCCAGTTTGCAGTCATCTGCAAACTTTGTCAGCCACAATCCTCCCATATTTGCTTTCACATCTGAGAAGTAAATGCCGAATAAGAGTAGTCCCAAGACTGAGCCCTGTGGGACACCACTCGTGACTGGTTTTGAGTCTGACATGGCTCCAGCAATTTTGACCTTAAGGGTTCTGTTTTTTAGCCAGTTTGCTACCCATCTTGTGACATATGGATTTACATTTAGGCTGCTGAGCTTGTCTATGATGTCAGAGTGTGGTATCGTGTCAAAGGCTTTAGCCAAGTCCAAGTAGGCAGTGTGGACAGCCTTGCCCTCGTCGATGGCACTAGTGACTGTCTCGAAGAAGTCAACCAGGTTTAAGAGGCAGGATCTGCCTTTTACAAAACCGAACTGGGTGGGATCAAGGGTCTGCAGATCCACAATGTCGCCATTTATGAGTTCCATGATGATTCTTTCCATAGCCTTGCAGACCAGGCTGGTCAGACTTATGGGGCGGTAGTTACCAGGGTCAGTAGAATTTCCCCCTTTGTGGAGTGGGACCACTGTTGCTGTGCGCCAGTGTTCAGGTACATATCCTGTAGTGAGGCTAAGATTGAATAGCGTTCTTAGGTGCGGGTTTAGTTCATCTTGAAGTTCACGTAACACGCAACCGGGATACCATCGGGTCCCATAGATGCTGTGTTTTGCTTTGTTGAGTGCTGATTTCACCTGTATGTTTGTGATGGCAGGTAGGTTACTTTCAGCAGGGATAATTACTTCATCTTTAGGGGTGAGGGAGGGAGAAATTTGCACTGAACCTATCTGCCAGAATATTGGCAATGTCGGTAGGGTCAGTGAATTTTTGTCGTTGTGTACTAACTCAGAGCATATCTGAGAATTTCCTCCCAAGGTTCTGACATAATTGAAGAAGGCCTTGTGATTGTCTTTGGTATTCTTGGCAATCTTTTTCTCAAAGTTTGCTTTAGATGTTTTCATGAGAGAACGTAGTTTTTACTTGTGCTGATCAGGGAAGCCTTTCCCTTGTGGGATTTGGCTTTGTCCTGCAGTAGCTTCCTTCTTTTGTTGTACAGTTTGTTTATAGCGGGGTCCACCAAACCGGGCGTTTTCCCTTGGTGGAGAGGGTCTTGGTTTTAGTTGGGATTGCTTGATCCATGCATTCTTGGAGATGTCCGTAGAAGGCTTTTGTGAAGGATTCAGCATTTTGGGATGTGGTTTCCATTAACCCAGTAGGCTTAAAGGATATCATTTCTGACTTAAGGAGCGCAAAGTCAGCTTTTGAAAAGTTTTTCATTGTAGTCTTTTGTTCTGGGGGTGGGGGTGGGATATGTACATCCAACGTGATCAGTTTATGATCAGATCTTACTAGTGAGGGGTTTATATCCGGTGCGGAGCATTTGGACCCCATGTTTGTGATAATCAGGTCAAGTATATTATCTCTCCTCGTAGGAGACATGACCAGTTGCTCCATAGCATTTGAGTTAATGAATTCCAGGAATCTTTGGGCTAGGGCGTTAGGGCTAGAATAGTGGGCCCAGTCTATGTTGGGGTAGTTGAAGTCACCCAATATGATGGTGTTTGGTGTGACATTCATATCCTCCAGTGTTTTCAGGAATGCTTGATGGGATTCCTGGGATTGGGAGGGTGTTCTATAACATGTGACCAGTTGTATGGCAGTTTTGCCTATGGTGAGTAAAACTTGTATGGTTTCTGATGCTTCATGGGTAGCCACCAATCGAGAGGTGTAGGTGTCCTTTATGAAAATGGACACTCCCCCTCCCTTTGTGGTTCGGCCTGGAACTTGAGGCCGAAACGCATGATATGAGGTATAGCCTGGTAGCGCTGGAGTGCTCTCAGGAGCCTTGAACCAGGTTTCAGTTACTGCACAGACATCGATGTTCTCCATACTGAGAAGTGCTTCGAGTGCCTGCATCTTGAGATTTAGACTTCTGGCATTGAGCAGCATTACCCTTAATTTTTTTCCATTTTTGTTTTTTATGGAGGTTGATTTGTCTTTTGAGCATTGCCTAAAAAAGGCACTATGGGGGAGGCAAGAGCCTTGGCCATTATCCGGAAGCCCAGTGGTGACAGGTGCAAGCCATCCCTTGTGAAGCAACGTGGCCTGTCCAGCATGTCATCCCAGGCTGACAGACATTGGATCCCCCTAGAATGACACCAGTGATTAAGCCAATTGTTAAAACTGATCATTTTGTCTTTGTACTGAGGCATCATTCTTGGTGAAGGCAGGATGCTGCTCAGGGTCAGGGTCATACCAGTCTGGGCTACATAATCGGAGAGCTCCTCAATGTCTCTTTTCATGTAGTCCAGGGAGGTACGTCTCAGGTCATTCACACCAGCATGGACAATGACTGCATCATACTTGTACTTGCTTTGGAGTGACCTGAGTGCGTGTGTAATGTGGCGGATCCTTGCTCCCGATAAGCAGCTCACCGTTACCCTCTCCTTATTCAGCCTGGTAAGTGGAACGTCGGTGTGTCTGACTATAGAGTCACCTATTACTAATGTCTCTGGCATAGTGTTTTGCCTTAGGGGCTGTGATTGTGTGACACACCTGTTGCTTGAGGTATGTGTTGTAGGTGTTGCGTTTTGTGGGGGTGTATTTCTGGGTGTCTGCTTTGGAGGCCTCTGTTGTTTTGGTAAGTTTTGTATAAGAGCCTCCGAGTATGTCTTTGTGTTCTTATGTGTTTGGTTTGTAGTAGTGGTGGTTTTATGTGTGACCGGTTTTGCTTCGGGTGTGGGTACCTTCTCCTCCTGTCTGGTCTTGCCAGTCCTGAGTTGAGAGAGTTCAGCCTCCAGTCTGGCTATATAGCTGCATCTCTCACAAGTATATGTGTTAGTAGGAAGGAGGAGAGGGTTGTCTGTGTACATGAGACAATTGTAACATTGTCTTAAGATTCCCAGATTAACCAGCTGAACAAGAGAGGATGCTAGTGGTCTACCACTCGACATACTAGAATATTATAAGGAGTGCTGTGCCTTTAAGGGAAGTGGGTATTCACAGGGGGTAGTGGATGCCTGTAGTGCTTACTTTAGGGTAAGAGTGCTTATTTTATTATGAGTGCTTGCTAAGGATAGAAGTTCCGAAAACAAGTGCTAATATATACAGCTAAATAGACTGAGTAGAGCTTCTAAGGGAAAAATTGAAGAGCAGACTTGGCGGAGCCAGAAATAGTTTAAACCTGTATAACCGCTGCTGCGCTATGCGCCCAACCGCGCAAAAACGCCCTGAGGCAGATTTTTATACAGGGAACTTGAAAAGAGCTAGAAATGGTCCAAAGCAACCAATGATTTACAGCTCAAGTGCTGAGGTCACTTCCCCCAGGGACAGATAGGCTGCTCAAGGCTCCCCACTCCCACTGGTGAGCTCAGAAACTTCCTTCTATCCAAGTAAGGCAATGGCCAACACAGGAACTACACACAGCCCAGAATACAGCAAAGCCTGTATACTGGTCTTAACTAGTCGAGCAAAGGCGGGAAAACAAGGAGTATTTTTTTTTTTGTTTTTTCAGGAAAGCACACAGAAATGCAATTAAGCAAACAGTAAAGTCGATTTACACAGGCTAGCACACTTTAGTGGGCAGCCTCAGCAGTTAAATTAACAAAAAAAACAGTATTAATCGACCAGAGTCGACCAAAATGCTACTTTTAAGTGCAGATACTTCAGAAATCAGCAGATAGACACAAAAACAGTTATATCTAGTTAAATGAAAACCAGAGAGGACAATGCAGATAAAAAAAGCCAAAAAATACTTAAATCTGGAAAGTGGTCACTTCTTTCAGTTCTCTGTTGCCAGGACCCCTCTGCAGGACCACGTGGAGCTCTGCTTGGGTATATAGCCAGAAAAAACGCCCTGAGGCGGATTTTTATACAGGGAACTTGAAAAGAGCTAGAAATGGTCCAAAGCAACCAATGATTTACAGCTCAAGTGCTGAGGTCACTTCCCCCAGGGACAGATAGGCTGCTCAAGGCTCCCCACTCCCACTGGTGAGCTCAGAAACTTCCTTCTATCTAAGTAAGGCAATGGCCAACACAGGAACTACACACAGCCCAGAATACAGCAAAGCCTGTATACTGGTCTTAACTAGTCGAGCAAAGGCGGGAAAACAAGGAGTATTTTTTTTTGTTTTTTCAGGAAAGCACACAGAAATGCAATTAAGCAAATAGTAAAATCGATTTACACAGGCTAGCACACTTTAGTGGGCAGCCTCAGCAGTTAAATTAACAAAAAAACAGTATTAATCGACCAGAGTCGACCAAAATGCTACTTTTAAGTGCAGATACTTCAGAAATCAGCAGATAGATACAAAAACAGTTATATCTAGTTAAATGAAAGCCAGAGAGGACAATGCAGATAAAAAAAGCCAAAAAATACTTAAATCTGGAAAGTGGTCGCTTCTTTCAGTTCTCTGTTGCCAGGACCCCTCTGCAGGACCACGTGGAGCTCTGCTTGGGTATATATGTGCCATAATTCAAGACAGCAATGTCCACTTATAGAATCACTTCTGACTAATGTGCCATGGCCCCTGGCAGCAATGTCCATTTATAGAATCACTTCTGACAATGTGCCATGGCTCCAGGCAGTATTGTCCTTTTATAGATTCACCTCTGACGAATGTGCCATGGCTCCATGCAGCAATGTCCATTTATAGAATCACTTCTGACAATGTGCTAGCTACTGAAAATGCACGATGCTTGAAGCTTAACTATTTGCTTCCTTCTTGCCATTTTGTTAATGACTAATTCTAATTTGGTACATAACTGATTATTTTAGTGAGTAAACAATATTTGCCCAAATAACATTTTTGCAGTAAGTAATACAGACAACAATTTAATTCCAGTGGTAGGAGTCAAAAATATATTATTCTGCACAGGTTCACAATGGCATGACTCTATTTTTCTGTTGTTGTCTCTTTATGTTATTGAATGGATAGGGAGCCATAATTCCATGGTATTTCATAGAATGTACTTGCACAGTTGAGGAATCAGTGATTTGGGCAGTTATAGTTGTGACTACAGAAACATACGTTTGATCTTTTATGCATTTACCAATAATTCTGTTGCTTGTAACAAAGCTTCTGGTTTTGAAAATTCTCCTTTGACTTTTATGTTCCGCTCTGGAAGTTGTATTTGCCAGGCACCCAATGGAATGTTTGTTTGTATAATGAAGATAAGAGCATCACACAAAGTGGACATTTGGTGTATTCATGCACTGAAAATAACACAGAGGTAAATCTGAGGCCGTGAACATGCCCTTGAGGAGGATATAGGAATCGGTACAAGCCTTTTCTTGCCTTTATGCTATACCTACTTATTCAACATACTTGAATCCAGGCCATTACTGTTGGACTTACTTTTGAATGGGTCATAGTGATTAGCATAAAATTCTTTGGCCAAGTCATGGATAACTGCCTCAATGATTTGTCCAGTGGCAAGACTGTTCATGATAAACAGGCCAAATGTGAATAAGGCTGTGCCGATGTAAAAGACAATACAAAATGTACAAAATGTATGTTGTAAACTGCAGATAATGTTTTTGTGAAGGACATCTGTCAGTAGGTAATGTCAGTCTTTATTTATTTATTTATTTATTTATTTACATTTGTTTACAGGGAAGTTCCGACTGGACGCAGGTCCTTTTTCAGCTGAGGCCCGGGGAGAAAAGCTCCACAGAAAGGCACAGTAGATGGTAAACAATAACAATCAATGAATGTATACAGTAGAGGTGATCATGACATGAAGAAATACAGGAGCAAATTAGGTACAATTGAATAGAAGCTCTAATTACAAACATTGAGAAATAAGAAGTAAAACACAAAGCTACAAAGTATCCAAACAGTAACGAGATAACAATAATAATAATAACAATAGTAGTAATAATAGACTAAATGATAACTAAATCCTGGAAGGATTAACAAGCAGCCAGTAATCTTCAGTTCAGTTTTATAGTGAGAGAGGGGATACTCTTATCTATCTGTCTTTCTTAGATGTTTGATACTTGATTTATTATAGAGGCAGCCCTAAAGATAGTGACTTCATTGAAGGTACCACCTTCATGGAGAGGAAAAAAGTACATCTTCTTCCACAGTATAAGGGCTATCCTTTCAGAGATAATTTTATTTAGCAAATTTGCTAATAGAATAAATAAGCAGAAGAACATCTCTTTAAGTGATATTCCATCTGTTCTGCTTGCATCTATAGTTTTATCTTGTCTAGCAGTTCCTGGTTTCTGAGAGGCTGATTCCTGGTTTCAGAGAGGCTGATTCCTGGTTTCGGAGAGGCTGATTCCTATGATTTGGAAGTGCAGATGAATATGATCACTAAGTCAAAGGAGATGGCTTCGCATAATGTGAACATGTGGCACTGCTGATCCAAGCTACTGATGGAATGACTCAGCTATGACAACATCCTGTCCATCTGACACAAACGAAGATCATGATAGTTCTCCCAGATGTAGCAGCAAGTGAGCTGTTTTCCTCATGTCCTTCAAGGACTTAGTCTTATCTTGATCAGGCAGCAAAACGATTCCCTGTAAGGGATCTAACAAGTGCTTTACATGGGCTCCTTAGCTATCTGCATGAATTTTGGGCTGTGAAAGGATTAGATCTACTACAACTGACCTTTGTCCTAAGACCTTCATTTGACTCTTCTTTCTCTAGATCATTTAATGGGAGCGTAAGTCATTGTGTATGTTTAGTAATGTAGTTATAGTAAAATAAGTTAGTGCTTTGTCTTACTGAAGGACTGCATTAGAAAGGACTAATTAATGACTAGATAGATATATAGATGGATAGAGAGATAGACAGCTAGATATTTTATTTATAAGACCCATACAATTATCTACGCCCATACTGTGATCATAGCTGATAACATTTCACAATGAAGGAGAAAGTGAAGCCTTGTAACACGAAATAAGCACTTTGAAGCTCCAGACAAGTGGGATAAGTGAAAAAAAAGTTTTAATAATCACATAAATCCACACCACAAATGAAACACAAAATGCTTAACTGCTTCACAGCGTTTTTTGTTCCCAATTGAACTTCATCTGTTTTACATCTGATGAAATTCCATTGGGGACAAAAAACATAGTGAAGCAGTTAAACATTTTGTGTTTCATTTGTGGTGTGGATTTATGTGATTATTAAAACGTTTTTTCGCTTATCCCACTTGTCTGGAGCTTCAAAGTGCTTATTTCGTGTTATATGGCTGGAGCTTTGCTTTCTTAAGCACTCTCATTTCATTTTTCTGGCAAGTGAATCTTGGCTAACAGGTTTCGTAACACTGACAGGAGACTGATAAAATAAATTGATTATTCATTTATCTGTTTGCAAACTGCTAAGTTGATTGGTCAAAAGCCCCCCTTTCCAGCCATGACCTAACCAAACTGATAAACTGATGACAATTGTATATGGAGTCATTAGACAAGACTATTGACCACTTATGAAATCAAAATCCAGTCAAGGGCACTTTTTCTTCTGCTTTTTTATCTGTCTTAATGGGCATTAAAATTAGTTGTGGGAGGCCAAGCTGAATTCCTGACCATTTAAGTTGGTAATAACATTGATTTCAACACACATATTCATGTTTACCCAAGAAATTATATTTACTAGACTGATGTATGCTTGGGTTGAATGTATATGTTAATCATTCTTAAATATTTTATTTGTTTATTAGAAGGTTACATACAAGATAAATGATGCATTTTGAAGAGATTTTGAACAGAAAGGCACTGATGCTATTACTGGTAAAGATTACTACCGTACCTGTTCAGGTATTGGCAATGTCCTATTTCACTAGGGAATACCCATTTACCAATACCGCAGGAAAAAAATTATGATATTGTAACCAGGTCTCCATTATCATAGCTTTAATTCATCGCATTTATTAAAGATACTACATGCCTTCAAGTGGATGAGCTTGAGTCATGTGTTTAATATCCATAACATGTCTGAGGCCCATACTATGGGCAAGGCCTGTACTATGGTTAAGGCTCATAATGCAGTTTAGGGGCATACCATCATCTATGCCCATACCATGCTAAAGGCCCATACTGTGGTTGAGGACCATACCATGGTCAATATCCTTATCATGGTTGAGGGCTATACCATAATCAAGGCACATACTGTGGTCAATACCCATACAATGGTCTAGGTCCATACTGTGATCAATGCCCATACAATGGTCTAGGTCCATACTGTGATCAATGCCCATACAATGGTCTAGGTCCATGCTGTGATCAATGCCCATACAATGGTCTAGGTCCATACTGTGATCAATGCCCATACAATGGTCTAGGTCCACACTGTGGTCAATACCCATACAATGGTCTAGGACCATACTGTGATCAATGCCCATACAATGGTCTAGGCCCATACTGTGATCAATACCCATATAATGGTCTAGGTCCATACTATAATCAATGACCATACAATGGTCTAGGTCCATACTGTGATCAATGCCCATACAATGGTCTAGGGCCATACTGTGATCAATGCCCATACAATGGTCTAGGTCCATACTGTGATCAATGCCCATACAATGGTCTAGGTCCATACTGTGATCAATGCCCATACAATGTTCTAGGTCCACACTGTGGTCAATACCCATACAATGGTCTAGGACCATACTGTGATCAATGCCCATACAATGGTCTAGGTCCATACTGTGATCAATACCCATATAATGGTCTAGGTCCATACTATAATCAATGACCATACAATGGTCTAGGTCCATACTGTGATCAATGCCCATACAATGGTCTAGGGCCATACTGTGATCAATGCCCATACAATGGTCTAGGTCCATACTGTGATCAATGCCCATACAATGGTCTAGGGCCATACTGTGATCAATGCCCATACAATGGTCTAGGTCCATACTGTGATCAATGCCCATACAATGGTCTAGGTCCATACTGTGATCAATGCCCATACAATGGTCTAGGGCCATACTGTGATCAATCCCCATACAATGGTCTAGGTCCATACTGTGATCAATGCCCATACAATGGTCTAGGTCCATACTGTGATCAATCCCCATACAATGGTCTAGGTCCATACTGTGATCAATGCCCATACAATGGTCTAGATCCATACTGCGACCAATGCCCATACAATGGTCTAGGGCCATACTGTGATCAATGCCCATACAATGGTCTAGGTCCATATTGTGATCAATGCTGATATCATTTCACAGAGAAAGTGAAGTCTTGACTAACAGTGTTATCAACACTGGCAGGAGAATGAGTAGCAGGGTTTGGTACCTATCCCAAAACAGTAACAGTAGCATTATACAACAAGAGAAGCATCAGTAATGTAATCTTAATTAGAATATAATTTTTTTGTTTTACTTTAGGGATATCTAGGCTTAATTTCACTCATGAGCACCCAAGGGAGAGGTACAGAATAAATAGCACTGTTGAGAGAAGTCACAGTGCTCATGTTAACGTTAAGTAGCCATGGGAGGGTCTAGGATGATAAATGATGGAATTAAGTGGGTTACTTTTAGATAAAAGATGCTCAGGTGCATATATCATTTACATACAGGAGCAATGGGGTATAAAACCAAAGATTAAATATTTGTAACACCTTTCTGGCAGATGTTAATAGTTGATGCATTATTGATCCTGATAGTTACCCTTACGTGCATTATCAAATATCCAGCCAAAGGTTTTTGAAGTAGAATAATTAAAATCTTTATAGAAACAAAATTCTAAGCAGTACAGTAGATAATTGGCTGGCAAACAGGTCTATAGGCTTACATGAAGAAGATAAACTCAAAGTTATGAACATACAGATGCAGAAAGAAAAATATGCATCAACTGAATGTGTACTATTACGACTTTAAGCTAAAAATTTACTTTATCCTGTCTACCACTAACCTGAAAATCTGAATAACAATTGCAGAGAATTCACAGTTAAAGCTTTTCAAGCATAAGCTCTGTCTCAGGAATATAGATCCTTGTGAATATTCAGCAACTCAGCAGGCAAGCGCAATATACATATATATATATATATATATATATATATATATATATGTATATATATATTACAGTTTTAGATTAAGAGTTCCAGGGCTTGTATTTCCTCTTAATTTTTGCATGTGAGCTTTCCTTTCATGCAATGCAAATGTATGCACATTTGAGGAGATCTATTTTAGATCCACTAGCCTGACTCTACATATTCTGTATAATTCACATTTTAAATGCTGTAAGATTTACTAGAAGCAACTATCACAGTTTTTATAGGAAAAGTATATTTAAGTCAACTTAACACAACTTTTCTGAATTTCCCATTATCAATGCATGTTTTACTAAAAGACCATTGTAAATTGTACTCAGTCGGTTGCACTTCTTGTAATTGGCCACATGTACACTCCAACTGATGAAGACAGGTAGGAATAGTAAGGAAGTACATTTAGTGAGGTTACGGATACTGTGAAATCATGGTATCCTGTCAATTGCATGGTTGCATAAATTCTTGTATAAATTGAATTGTATAGTCATATTTAATAAGGTTGGTATATGTCTTCATAGGATTAATATGATCTTCAGATAAAAGATATTCGCCCAACTACATATGTCTCTTCTCCTCTCTATTATATCAACATTTTTGAGACCTTTCATCATGTAATATTCCTTTTTCTGTTCTTTACCTCTTACCCATTACTAAATTTATATATATGTAAGAGGATTATGAATACAGTCTTTTATTTTGCATATAATTTGCATATCACCTACCTGTATTTCAGATTTTGTATTTTACCTCTTTTTTCCATGTACATTTTTGATTCATTTATTTGCACACAGAAATTGTATCTTACCTCTTTCTTGTATGTAATTTATTTATATTTTTCATTGCTATGTCTTTGTCAACCACTTGTCTTGGAGCTTATCTCCCTGGGTCTCTGCTGAAAACGGGTCCCTGGCCCATTCAGAATTCAGACACTACCTGGTAAACAAATGTAAATAAATAAATTAATGAATTAATAAAAGAGGTATAATGTGTGAGGGAAGGGAACAACAACAACAACAAAAAAACTATTTTGCATTCTAATGTTTCCAAATAACTATGGTCATACCTGTCAAATGCTCAGATTTTCACAGAATGCCCAGATTTCTGCCTCATATTTTTGGTCTGTTCCTCATACAATTTGTGGTTTTCTGGCAAATCATTGAGGATTGAAGTCACTAAGTAATTGCATATGTGAAGATGGGTGACGATAGATGAAGGCTGCCAGCCTAGCCAGATAGAATTTTGGAGACAATTTTGTCATCTGTAAATATTAATGTAAACCACAGGCTTGTTGTCTTAAATGGTAAAAAATAGTGATACATGTGGAACTGAAAAAAATGTAACAACAGTGCACTCTGCCTGTGTTCTATAAGTAAGTTTATTTTAGACTTGTGTTTTCTCTTAGAAATAGCTAGAAACTAGAAAGATTAGACTAAGTGTTTTTCTGTGATGTCAGAACTGTACTACTGAATTATTTTAAGTATTTCTCTGTGATCACTGAACTCTTGACTAGCACTGTGTAGTAGAAAGTATTGTCTTATACTTTTATTATTTATTATTAAATATTTTAAAACCTTTCAACTGTGACTGTTTTGTGTAGAGATAATTTAAGCTTTTAAGAGTACTTGCATGCCTTTGGTAAAATTGTACAAAGCCACTCTAATAGCTTTAGCCCTGAGCTATACTACCAATTGGATAATAATATTACACAGTAATAACTGGACACACTTTTAAGGGCCTTTGGGTAGCTGATAAATATTAGCTAGGTGTTGGCAGTGATTTCTACTGTATAGTCTGGGAAAAAGGGGCACAGCTGGAGAGCCTGTGCCAGCCTTCCCCAGCAGTGTCTTTGTGGTTGTATAAACGCTTATCTCAAAGAGTGTCTGTATGTGTGTCCACTACCTGGGCAGGGACATGAAGCACTGGTTGGACATAGAGGGTGCTGGAGGTCTTAGCTTGCCCACTAGGCTAAAATCTGGACCCTATAGCTGTGCCAGGGGGGAGTCTTATTGGGGACCTGGAGAGCAAGGGAGCGACCAGTCCCGGACTGACTGTGATCTCTGTGTGCTCTTAAGGGAAATTGCACTTTACTGTGTGCATTTATTATCCTTTCCTCTTATATGAAATGCCCCTCACTGGTGTTAGTGGTGAGGATCAAGGCTCCTTGATTGCTGGGCCAGGACATGGGCATCACATATTAATTGGCAGTGGTGAGATATCCACATAACATATTAATTGGTGGCAAATACTAACTGGCTTGTAGTGGTGTGGGGTAGAGTGAACTCCTGTAGCTTGGGTACAGTGAGCTCTGAAGGTGTTTTGTACTCTAAATCAGCCATGCAGTGAATACTCAGAGCTCAGATAACAATTGTGTTATTTCTTTTGTTAGCTTAGTTAGTCAGGGTGAGCAGACAGCATGTCAGCAGAGGAGTATGGAAAGCTGACAAGGATCCAGCTGGTGGAGATGTGCCAGGCTAGGAGACGGATGCATGGAGACCTGGCTAAGGCAGACCTGATTGCAGCCTTGGTTACAGCTGCATCAGAAACAGCAACCAGGAGGACAATCAGACTGGCAGTGGAGATATAATACCCTCAGAGAATGGACAGCTCAACCTTTCTGCAAAGAACTTAAAAATCCATCTGGAGCTAAAGAGACTTGAGTTGGAGGCCAGGCATTTGGAGACAGAAGCAGCTGAGAGACTGAGGAGTCTACAGGCTGAGGAGAATGAGAAATTGCTATGCCTGTAAGCTGAGGAAAAGGAGAGGCAGAGACAGCATGAGAAGGAGATGATGACTTTTTGCCAGAGTCATGGAGGTAATGGGGAAGGGAGTAACTGAACCCCAGAAGCACAACAGGTCAGTAAATTTCTTCCGCAGTTTAAAGAGGGGGATAATTTTAATAGCTTCATTCATATGTTTCAGAGGGTATGCAAACAGTATGGTGATGACCAAAGGCTCTGGGTATGGTTCCTGACCCCCTTATTCCATGATAAAGCTATAACTGTTTTGTCAAAAATGTCTGACATTGCATGTTTTGATTATACTGCTGTTAAAAATAACTTGTTAGAATTGTTTAAGCAAACACCTGAAATGTATAGGAAAAAGTTTTGTGAGCATAAATGCAAGGCAGATGAAAGTGTGTGTGAATATGTTGCTGAACTGGGCACTTATTTCCATAGGTGGGTGAGTGGATGTCAGGTCACCACTTTTGAAGGGCTGGTAGACCTTTTTATGAGGGAACATGCCATTAGCACTTTGCCTGAGGACATGAGGATCTGGTTAGCTGATAGACAATGTGCTACTTCAGATGAGTTGGGGAAGAAGGTAGACCTATACCTGGCAAGCAGGGCAGCCCTGCACAAGAAAGGAACCCCCAGTACTGCTCATGGGTGTAAAGAAACCCATGATGGGCAGCACAGACTGCCCCAACAGAATCTGCCAGTAGCAGGGGAAGCCACTAGTCCAGGTACACGTCCAGGAGCTAGGGTTAAATGTTTTGAATGCAACCAGTGGGGCCATGTGGCATACAGGTATCCACAGAGTCAAGGTGGGGAACAAAAGGTGAGGAAGCCAGTAAGTGGGAAAGACAAAATGTCAATAGTAGGTTGTCTTAAGACAACAGGGGTACCGAACTACCATTCTGCAGATGTCATGATGGGGAAGGATTTGGATGAGGCAGTACCATGTGCTTATGCAATTACACGCAGTGAGGCTAGGAGACAAGCACGTGGGTCTAGTAGCCTAGGGGAGACCCAGACAGACTGTATACTTGCAGCCAATACTGGTGAGGTTGTTACTTCAGGGAGGGAGCTACTCTGTAGCAGTAAGACTGAATGTGAGCCACAGCTGCTTGTGGATACTGATGATCCCTTGGACAGAGTGACTGCAAAGGTAGAGGTGAGTAGTAGTACCCAGGCTGACAGTGAGGCACCACTGTCAGAGGATGCCAGACTTCCTGTGGAAGGGAAGCTGGGAAGGGTTACAAGGAGACAGCTGAGACAGACTCAGCTCTCAGACTCTACATTGCAAGGCCTGAGGCAGGTAGCTAGGGAGGCACCTGATTCTCAAGGAAAGGAGGAATCTGTATACTGGGACAAAGGGTTACTGTACAGAGAGTGGACCCCTGAGAGAGGGCTAAAGGATGAGAGAGTACAGCAGTTAGTAGCGCCTAGAGCCTACTGTTTGGTGCTTCTAGCCATAGCCCATGATATTCCCTTTGCAGGTCATATGGGCATAAAACGTACAAAGAGGCATATTATGCAGAACTTCTATTGGTCTAGAATTTCCAGAGATGTAACAGGGTACTGCAGGACCTGTAAGCAGTGCCAAAAAGTAGGCAAGGCAGGAGACAAGGTGAGAGCTCCTTTGATGCCTTTGCCTGTGATTGAGGAGCCATTTCAGAGGGTAGCTATGGATATTGTGGGTCCTCTGAGTACCCCAAGCTCCACAGGGAAAAATGATATCCTAGTGGTAGTGGATTTTGCTACACGATACCCTGAGGTGGTAGCTTTGTCTTCCACTGAGGCAGAGAAGGTGGTAAATGCTTTGTAAGAGATTTTCAGCAGGGTAGGTTTCCCAAAAGAAATACTGACTGACAGAGGTGACAATTTCATATCAGACCTGCTGGTCTGTCTGTGGAAGTCCTGTGGGGTGAAGCACATGAAGACCACCCCTACCATCCCCAGACTAATGGTCTTGTTGAGAGGTTAAATTCTACAATCAAGTCCACGCTACGGGGATTTGCAGATCAGTTTAAGAGGGAGTGGGACAAATATTTGCCCCATCTGTTGTCTGCTTACAGAAAGGTTTCCCAGGAATCCACAGGTTTTTCACCCTTTGAGTTGCTGTATGGGCATATGGTGAGGGGACCTATAGATTTAATTTGAGATGAGTGGGAAGGTGATTGTGAGTCTCACAAGGAGTCTGTTGTGGCATACATTCTAAACCTCAGGACAAGGCTCAGGGAACTCATGGACTTGGCCCAGGAGAAACTGGCAGAAGCCCAACAACAGAAAAAGGAGTGGTATGACAGGAATGCTTGAGCTAGAGAGTATGCTGTGGGCAGCAGGTAATGGTTCTTATTCCTGTCAGATACAACAAGCTGCAAGCAGCTTGGGAGGGACCCTACAAGGTGGTAAAAAAGTTAAGTGATGCTAACTACATGGTGGAACTGCTAGGCAGATGGCAGGGGCACAAACTGTTCCATGTTAACATGATGAAACCCTACCATGATAGGGAGACCCTTGTGCTGAGCATTTGCAGTGGATTGTAGGAGGAGTCTGAGGGAGATCTGGAGACTGATCTCCTCAGTGATGCTCGGCTGACACCTCAGTGGAAGGGGTAGCAATGTCCCAGCAGCTATCTCCTACCAAGGTTTGATAAATCTGAGCAGTGTTGCAGGGATTTGGGGACATGTTCACTGGTAAACCAGGGTACACCCACCTGAGGCAGCACCAGGTGGATACAGGACCCCAAAGGCCTATTAGGCAGGCCCCTTATAGAGTGCCTGAGAGAGTCAAACAGACTCTGAAGGAGGAGGTACAGGAGATATTGGAACTAGGGGTGATTCAAGAGTCCAACAGTCCCTGGACCTCCACAGTGGTGCTGGTGCCAAAGAAGGATGGCAGCACCAGGTTCTGTGTGAATTACAGGAAACTAAATGGTCACACAGAGTCTGATGCTTACCCCATGCCTAGGACAGATGAGGCCCTAGAGCAGCTAGGTGGGGCTAAGTATCTTACAACCATCGATCTTACCAAAGGTTACTGGCAGGTGCCCTTGACTCCCAGTGCTAGAGAGAAGTCAACCTTTGTGACTCCTTTTGCCTTGTATGAGTTCAGAAAGATGCCCTTTGGGATGAGGAATGCCCCAGCAACTTTCCAGAGGCTGGTAGATCATATCCTAGCAGGAACAGGAGGGTTTGTCCTGCCATCTATAGCCATTCCTGGCCAGAGCACCTTCAGCATGTCAGGGAGTTGCTGGGCAGACTACAGAGGGCAGAGTTGACTATTAAGCCGAGAAAATGTCAGGTGGGTATGGCAGAGGTCTCCTACCTAGGACATAGAGTGAGGAGTGGAAAGATAAGGACAGAACTTGCCAAAGTGGAAGCTATTCAGGCATGGCCTGCACCTGTTACTAAAAAGCAGGTAAGGGCATTTTTAGGGACAGCAGGGTACTACAGAAAGTTATTCCTCAGGTATAGTACCATAGATGGTCCCCTCACATAGCTGCTCCCCTCACAGACCTGACAAAAGAACAGAGCCAGCCAGCAAAAAGCCAAGTTGCTAAGATGGAGCCTAGGGTTGCAAGCATATGATATGTCCATGCAGCACCGCAGTGGGATTAGCAATGCCAATGCAGATGGGCTCTCAAGACAGGGAATGGGGTAAGGTATACTCATATAGACCTAACCCTCTCAAGCAGCGTTTCTCAAAGTTCATTTGAAAAACTACCTTGAGTTCTCTGGGGGGGGGGGGGTGAAGATTGGGTGAAGATAGATGAAGGCTGCCAGCCTAACCAGATAGAATTTTGGATATAATTTTGTCATCTGTAAATATTAATGTAAACCACAGGCTTGTTGTCTTAAATGGTAAAAAATATTGTTACACGTGGAACTGAAAAAAATGTAACAACAATGCACTCTGCTGTAAGGAAGCTAAGTCAAGCACTGTATGACTGTCTTTGATCTTTAATGTCGGCTCTGGCTGGTCTGGATGAAGGAATTCTTGCTATTGTTTTAAGGCGAGAGTAATGGCCAGAATTTTCATGCATAAATGTCCTTAATGGCTTTGCTTCCTGACCTGGTGTGAGCTTACTAAAGAATGTAGCCTGTTAGCCTGGGAACCCAGGGAAGTGTGAAGAATGATGTAATGTGAACCAGGAATGGGATTTTAAAAACACAGAGAATCAGAGGGCATTAAGCATTTTTGTCTTGACCATCCAACTCATCAGCAGTCTGCCTGTGTTCTATAAGTAAGTTTAGTTTAGACTTGTGTTTTCTCTTAGAAATAGCTAAAAACGGGAAAGATTATACAAAGTGTTTTTCTGTAATGTCAGAACTGCACTGAATTATTTTAAGTATTTCTTTGTGATCTCTGAACTCTTGACTAGCACTGTGTAGTAAAAAGTATTGTCTTGTGCTTTTATTATTTATTTTTAATATTTTAAAACCTTTCAGCTGTGGCTGTTTTGTGTAGAGATAATTTAAGCTCTTAAGAGTACTTGCATGCCTTTGGTAAAATTGTACAAAGCCACTCTAATAGCTTTAGCCCTGAGCTATACTACCAATTGGATAATAATATTGCACAGTAATAATTGGACACCCTTTTAAGGGCCTTTGTGTGGCTAATAAATATTAGCTGGGTGGTGGCAGTGATTTCTACCGTATAGTCTGGGGAAAAGGGGCACAGCTGGAGAGCCTGTGCCAACCTTCCCCAGGAGTGTCTGTGTGGTTGTATAAACTCTTATCTCAAAGAGTGTGTGTATTTGTGTCAGCTACCTGGGCAGGGACATGAAGCACTGGTAGGACAGAGAGGATGCTGGAGGTTTTAGCTTGCCCACTAGGCTGAGATCTGGACCCTATAGCTGTGCCAGTGGGGAGTCTTATTGGGGACCTGGAGAGCAAGGGAGCAACCAGCCCCGGACTGACTGTGATCTTTGTGTGCTCTTGTGTGTATTTGTTATCCATTCCACTTATATGAGATGCCCCTCACTGGTGTTAGTGGTGAGGATTGAGGCTCCTTGATTGCTGGGCCAGAGCATGGGCATCACAGCATATATTTAAATTTCAGACTTCATATCCATCAGGAAATGAATGCTAATACAACACTTATTAGTCTGTCAACATTTTAAGTTTTTAAGAGCAATATTTAAAATGTGCCTTTGTTCTCTGATTAGTTTTGGCTTTGTACAGATTTCTTGTTCTTAGAGGGTGAGAGGTATGACTATGGTTACACCAAATAGATATGATGGTTACAACAGCACAAGTGAATTAAAAAAGCGTTGGTGTACAGGAAGGGGAAATGCATGAAGCTTGTGCTACCCTTGAAAATACTCTCAGGGTCACCACATTGAAGTTTGCCTTCAGGAAAAGTCCATCAGGAACACACTGCAGGAAGTTCAAGCCTGCAGACACCCATTCCTTGCTAGCTCTCTGAGCTTGTGGGTTCAAGGCCTCTGTTTTAAGTCTTTCTTTTACTCCAGTTTGAATGGATGTGCTACATGGGATAAATATGTCTTGGCCGTGTATGAGATAAATGCATTACATAGAAAGATATAACTCATCCATACATTAGAGATGATTTACCTGAGAAAGAAAAGCCTTAGTACATATATGATGTCATCCATGCATGAGCCAGATCACTTCTGTGGGAGAGACACTGTGTGTCAGCCATGTATGTGGGAGAGATGTGTCAACCATGTACAGAATAAATGAGTTTACATAAGACAGACTTGGCTTGGCCAGGTGTGTTATAGGTGCTTCACTTGTGGCAGACATATATCTCAGTCATTATTAAATGTTACATTGGACTGACATACCTTATTCATATATGGGCTCGATGCCTCAGTTATGTCTGGGATAGATGTAGCCACCGAGCTTGGGATAAATGAGCACTTTGTGACAGACATACCATAACTGTATTACAAAATGGAGTTCTCTTCCATGCATGACATTGATATGCTTTAGCACTGCACATGGTGTCTGTACTTTGTAATAGGAGATTTATGGATTCCGGTGTCTGTATTGTACAATGCCTGGGATGTGCTCTTTCAGTTGCAGTGTGTTTTGTGCATATGCTGTTTATGTACAACTCTGCAGAAAGTGAAGACTGGCTTCCTACACATTTGACAAGTGGGAACCAGGAACCACGGTAACCACACAAGCTAAGAACAGTACTATAGTGTTGTTTATATAACACAGTAGCCACTTTCCATATACTAATCCAGAGGTTTTACCGGTATATAAGGAAAAACTCCCCCAGTATACCAGGAATGCAACAGTGCTTGGTTGTTAGAAACCTAACACAGCTAACATTTAAGGAATGGTGGAGGAGGAAGTGCAGAAAGCAGTGCAGTGAGAGAGACAGACAGAAAGATAGAGAGAGAGAGTGTGTGCGTGTGTGTGTGCGTGCGTGCGTGCGTGCGTGTGTGTGTGTCCCATCGTGGGAAAGAAGAGCTTGCAGAATGCAGCTTTGCATTTTTATTAGTCCATGGATCGTCCCCCTTTATTCGCTCTTGCTATGCCCAAAAGTGCGGTGTGTGGTGCTGTGCAGTCTTGTAATATGACAAGATCTACGTGGTCCTGAAACAGGATGTTCACAATTTATGGTGCTGGTGAAAACAAGGTAGACGCACTTCAAAACACATTGACCAAAAGTGGCTAAACCGGAAGCAGCATTAATTACTGCATGGGAGGGGGTAAATATTTGGCATTAACTTTAAACCTGTCGTTATGTGGTTTAATAAGAATAATAAGAATCTCGTAACAAGGACAAAATTAGTGCGATTTGTATTTTTCAGTTGTAATTGCAGGAAAAAATATGAATCGCTTATAGAATGAAGCTTGAATGGCTTGAAATGTCACTAGAAATTATGGGGATGACCAAAATAAATAAATACATTCTTTCCTCTAAACTGGCCGTAGGTTTGAGTGTATAGGTCTGGTAACCACTGGTCAGTGGGAACAGGGGCCGCCCTACATGAGAGTCGCCGTTGAAATGACACCCCAACCCCATGTACAGAAATGGGTAAAATGCCTGGGTGAAGGGCAGTGAGTGTGGGTAAGCGCCTATGTGTGCGTGTGCGGTGGGGGTCTGTGTGTGTCCTTTGGTGCATGAGGGCTGCAGCAGGGACGTCTGCTTCTTGCACAAGTTATTGACTCGCCGTACCACCGCCTGCTAACACTGTGCTAACTTGGATTACTGGGGACAAGGAACCAGTGTCATCGTTACACAAGGTAAGCATTTATCATTTACACCACCTGCATATATTGTTTAATTGCTGTCTGATGATGGGGGCGCAGCGGGTCATTGTGGTCACAGCGGGTTATTGAACGCCAGATGCCGGACTCTGGTACACCGTGCCCAGCTATTTTGATTACTGGGGATCAGGAACGATGGTTACTATCACATCAGGTAATGTTTCATTGTTTATAAATTATATGTTTTATGTTTTAAATTCTGATTTTATGAGTAGAGTTTTTAGTTACGAAACCTGCAAAAGAAACGCATTTTACAAAGGCAGGTGGCAGTTTTATTTGTAACGGTGGACATTGCGATCCTCTCAGGATGCTACATGAAGTGCAAAAAGTTGAAATCTGTCAGCTAAAACAAACCATGGAGCTCTGCAGGTCAGACAATACTTTCCACTTATCAAGCAGCGTTAGAAACAGGCAGACCCCTCTAATTCCACAGTTACACAAATAGTAGTAGGTGTCACAACCATATCCGAAAACATGAAAACAAAGAGGGCTATCGGATGTCAGAAACACACATTAAGGCACCTAAGTGGTCCCTTCTGCACATTCCTTACTACCCATCACACGGGAGAACCATCACAGAAATAGTTTTTGTCCAAATCGCTGAATGTTGAGGCAAATGGAATTTCTGGCTTCTGGAGCTGGGGACCCTGGTCCCCCAACCCGAGGTAATAGTAATACCCACATACTTTACTCCTGCCTGTATGTTGGGTAACTGTAAGCAGACCAGTGAGCCCATCTAAATGGGATATTCTCTAAAGGTTTGTTCTCACAGCCTGGCATGGCCATCGTTTTGACTGCTGAGAACATGAGACTATGGTCACTGTAAAAACAGCTTAGCTATTTAAAACAAGAGGCATTTCATTTATTTCCAAATATTATTTCAAATGTTAATGCTTCAATGACGACAGAACGGCACCTGTTGGGTACCCAATAAGTTACCTACTGTTTTTGAAAGGCAGTTTGTATTCGGGTTTCCAACGCATTCCTTTACTAGGGGACTGGTCTCAATAACTTCAGGTGATTAAGTTTTAGCTTCCTGCTACACTAAGATTTAATGTATTGTATGTTTCTAGGTATGTGGGTATGAACATGTCGAGAGCATTTCGCATTATCATGAATCGGGGGTGCCTTTCTTAATGGCATAGTCCAAAAAAAATATTTTGTGGGATAGATTGCTGCCATGAAGAAAAAAGTTTTTATATTCTAATTTCTATTGCATCTAGCCAGGTAAATTATAAAGGCGACTGTTTGGTCATTTCTTACAAAATTAAGTAAGTACATAAGATATTTAAATTATCGACATGTCGCCCCCTGAAACTTTTAAGCTGTCTCCTTTTAAATATATAATGTTTTTGGTTGCTTTTGGGTAGCTTTAAATACATATATATATATATACTTGCTTCTGATTTACTGTTTTTTAATAATTACACTGCTGTTCCTAAACTCCTGATACTGTAACTAGAACTCTGGATTATGGAACTCAGGTTCCCTTTCTCTTCATATGAAAGGAGAAGGAGGCTTACTGTAAAATGTCAGGACCCCAGGAATGGAATAAGGCAAAAATAACCTGTACCTAGACAGTGCTTGCAAATGGTCACTTAGGATCAGTGTACTACCCTAGTAAAGTAAAATTATCCTCAAACCCCAATTTGGAAAAAATTCAAAAGTGTGCACCTCTGTGTGTGTATGTGTTTGTGGGAGTAAATATTTAATTTAGAATAATATCAGTTTGTCAGCAACTGCACTTTTATGAGGAGTAACAAAAGGCTTCAGAAGTGATTATACGGTTCTAGTGGATCATTTGTTATAACAATATGATTGCATGTATGTATTTCGTTCATATGGAATAAAAGTGCAGTTGTTTGTATGAATGTAATTATTAATGGGCAACTATTATTATATAAATATTTATAGTTATTAAAATTTGACATGTTGATTGTTTGCCTGTGTATAGTTAAGATGTTACTATAAGCGTACATATGCCTGTACAAAAAGTGTGATTATTTGTGTATAGTCACAGACATATAACAGTGAGATTTTTTTAAGTATGTTACTATTAATGTACAGTAATGTGATTGTGTGTGTGTGTGTGTGTGTGTGTGTGTGTGTGTGTGTGTGTGTGTGTGTGTGTGTGTCAGATTAGCATGTGATGTTGCCTGTATATGTACGCATACAATTTTTCACATGTAACTTTGGCTGTTTGCATGTGTAACATTGTATATGCATTATTATGTGATTATATGCATGATTCTAGTTATAAATGCATGGCAGTGCAATAGTCTGCATCTGTCTAATTATTAATTTGTATTCATAAGATTGATGGGATTCTAAGCACCAGTAACACAATGTCTTTACATGGTTTAGATTTTTATATAGTTCATTTGCTGTTAAAAAAGTAAAATCTGTCCACCACAATATAATAAAAAGAAAAATATCCAGATCAAGTAACTTTTAAGGAAAGATTTTGGTCAGTAGCTTCACAAATAACACATATTTATGCTGCTTCAATGAAAATGTTGTATAAGCTGTTTATTAAACTGTACACCTTTCATTTTATATGTTTCTTCAGATGCAGAATTCAAAATTCAAAATTAAGTTTTATTTCATTTCATTCTAATATTGTAAAAACTGATAGCACCAGCAGTGGTGAATAAACAGGTGTAAATCTTATTAAAACTTTGAAATATCTGGTCGCTTGTGTAGTTGGAAGCATGTATGACGAGACGGTCATTCATCTTGAAACAGAGGAATGGGAATGAGCTTTGAAATAAATAATAATGATTTGTATCGTATAGGATAAACAAGTAATCATACATCTAGTGTTATGATCTTGGCAATGTTGTGTTTTGTTTTTCTAACATATATCACTATATACAAGGAACACATGCACAATGCATGTGTGTTGAAAATGTGGGGATATGATGTTAGATAAATGAAATATCTTGTACCCTTAAGTTTAGAGAATATGTTTTGTGATTTTTGACAACGCCGCAGATCAGGCTGTAACCCTCCCGTAAACACACACTACATTATATTTAATTTATAAAACTGCACCCCCCCCCACTCCACATGGCCATTTTATTCTTTCTTGTGCTTTGCTATTTCTCATTAATTTCTAAAGGCAAACTGTAATTGTAGACTTTTTGTATAATTGTCTTTTTCTGTGAAATGGCTGTTGTGCGCTAGCTTTGCTGTGCGGTTCTAAAGTTAAGGTGAATTTTCTTTGGTTTTATTTAAAAGTTTTGTTGTATAGTAAGGATTATTATTTTGTAGGTTTGTAGTCACATACTTTGCATATTTACTGCAAATTAGTGAATATTTTGTGTTTTAGTCAGTTTGCTGGTTGAACCATTTTCTTTAGCTGATTACTGCTCCTGTTTTGTTTTTCATTTCGTTTTTTCATTTATTTATTTTGTGTATAAATTTTAATTATGTATCATATAACTCTATTCAAGGTATTTTGTGTTTGTTATGTAATTTCTACGTTTATTTCTGTGGTTTGCAGTGTGTGTATGTGTGTCTGTGTGTGTGTGTGTGTGTGTGTGTGTGTGTGTGTGTGTGTGTGTGTGTGTGTCTGTGTGTGTGTGTGTGTGTGTGTGTGTGTGTGTGTGTGTGTGTGTGTGTGTGTGTGTGTGTGTGTGTGTGTGTGTGTGTGTGTGTGTGTGTGTGTGTGTGTGTGTGTGTGTGTGTGTGTGTGCATATATATATATATATATATATATATATATATATATATATATACATATATTCAGGCTTCACCAGAGCTCAGACATCTTGTTTAAGAGTAAAACAAAAGTAATGCATGAGGTAGCATTATGTTAAAATCCAGATTCCTAACTTTAGACCAAAGCTTGTTTCTTTGATTTATACTTTACTCTCACATTAGGAAGGCAGTTGCTATCCTACCTATGCCATTAAAACATTCTCATTACTCTGCCCATATCATCTGCTGTTTGGATTTTTTGGTGGGGCATGTAACACTTTTAATTAAATAACTTAAAAGTCAAAACTAATGCATGATATACTCCAAATCTGGTAAAAAAGCATCCTGCTTTGCAGAATCTTAAATCTCGTATATATGTATATATATATATATATATATATATATATATATATATATATATATATGTTTGTAAGTCTTAAAAGGTGCACAAATATGTTATTTTCTTTCTAACACATGATGCGAATAACGAGAAAATGAGATACGAGAGTAGAAGTATGAAATCTACGCAGCATCTACTTGTCTGTCTTTAAAACTAGTGGGTATAAGGTACATAAAGTATCTTAGTATTAGTGAGTAAAAAGAAGCATTATTTTTTCACGTTCATTAATAAATGTGCAAAAAATATTAAATCAAAAGGTAATTGATCAGCACATAGAAAACATAACAATTATGTACACATTAGGTGGGAGTTTTTATACCTATACATTGTCGCCATCTCTAAGTAAACAGTAAATAAGAAAGCATATTTTCATACATTTTAAATATATAAACATTAATAACATCAAAGCAAAAGTAGATATCAAGGCAGTACAGTGGAAAATGTTTAACTGTTATTTCGTGACTAAATGAGATATAATTTATTTGCAAACTGATTTTTTTTTTATTTTAGTAATTTCATTTTACATAATAAAAAAGCAGTGAAGAAACCTGTATGCTTTTATGTGTTCTTTTTCACACATTGTTTTCAATGTTAAAAAAACAAAGAAAGAAAGGAAAATCTGTGAAGTTAGTGGTTCTAACTGGATCGTCAGGTAACATATATTGGGAATACCACATCTAGTAAAGTTATTAGGCTTGTAAAGTCTATGCTAAACCAATATATTTTCATATCTGTATACTGTACCACACATGACTGATTGCTTTATGTAACTATATCTATATCTCTGACTAGAGCTACATTTATGTCTATATCTTTATAACTATATCTGTATTGGCAACAATCCCTTTTTCACAATTAGTACATGGGGTCAGGGGTATCTTATCAATAATGGCAATTACATAATGCTAATGCTGACATCACTGGGGGGCTAGCCCTGCTATATCTTCATCTATATCTATATTGGTTCATCGGTAAGTACTAGACTAGCTGCCCTTTTGGGTCATTTTACTCTAGCCAATTTCCCTTGGTCAGAATCAAACCCTGTACCGCTTACTTGTGAGGTCAGCACATTGACAATTATGCCAACCCCAACTTAAGATTATGTCATTCCAGATGAGACTCAAACCCAAAGTACCTGGCTTAAGAGGCCAGTGCCTTATCCATTAGGCATCCGGGGCCTACGTCTTTGTCTATATTTATATCTACAACTATACCTATATCTATATTGCTGTCATATATATGATTAGATATGGATTTGCCAACCTAAACAAGTGTCATTCCTCACATGATCAACCAGAGCATATTGCGTATACTGTCATGTGACTTACACATCCATCAAAACAGGAACAACCACAAAAGCACATCTAATAAGCTTGCTTTCATGATCATGACACCAACTGAACAAAGCATCCCAAAAGCAACTCATATGTAAAGCTGAGATAAACTAAACTGAAAGGCTGACAATACATTACATCCATAAGTCAGAGCACACCAACAGACTCAATTCATCCAGGTAATATTCCATATAACATATAAAATGGAATAAAAATCTTCTCTATATTTAATTATTTATGTAATCGCACCCTTCAAAAAAATGTACAGGCACTTTTAATTAAAAAAAAATGTGCATGTATGTGGGGCTTTACCCACACACCCCACATCATGGGGTCTTCACCCTGTACCCCATTAGAAGTAGCAAATCCTAAGAGTCTGTGTTCTACATCTTCTGCTGTCAGGTGCTACAAAGCTTCCTCAGATCTTAATGTTCTGCAGGAAAGGACGTAAATAAATAAATAAATAAATAGAAGGCTCATTCTCCAATCAGATGCACCTTTCCTTCTCTTCTAAGGAGGAGCATCAGGCCCCTAATGCTCTCACATTCTACATGAGAGCAAATACAAAAAAAAAAGGCCAATCCGATCTCCACTCCTTCCCTTCTAAGGCCTAAAACTCAAACAGATCAGCTGATTATGACCCCTGACCCCTTCTGTTTTCAGGTTAGATTAGAGAAAGGACAAAGTAAATAAATTTACTGTTGTGAGTCTGTACTGCTGTATGTGGAGTGTGTATGAGTGTATTGTATTGTGGTAGTGTCACAAAATGATGTTCCTATGGTAAGATGTACGGTTAGGGTTAGGTGCAGTGTTAGGGTAGGTTTGGCATGCATTAGTAAGGTGAACCTCCCTGTCTAGCCTTACTAATGTGACTTGACATTAACCCTACCCCTGACATAAACCTTACCCCTGCCACTAACCCCAGTTCTACACCTTACATTAGAAAAAACTACTTTATAGTACTGCCACTATTCAGACAAAAGATTTCTGAATTTGATGGTAGAGTTCTTATTAATAGACCACAAAAGAAAAATGCTCATTTTCCTTTTATGATTATTTTATTTTTTGTTTGATTTTGTGGATTTGTTCAACATGTTGATTTTCAAAATGTGAGCATCTATTACCTGTGGTTTGATGTTTGTGCAGTTCAATAAATCAACTTATACTGTGTGTGTGTGTGTGTGTGTGGCGCGTGTGTGGCACGCGCGCGTGTGTGTGTGTGTGTGTGTGTGTGTGTGTGTGTGTGTGTGTGTGTGTGTATGTGTGTGTGTGTGTGTGTGTGTGATACACACACACACACGTATATATATATATATATATATATATATATATATATGTAAATCCATAGCTATAAATATAAATATATCTATATACACATATATGTAGCAGTGTCAGTGAGACAATGGGTAACACTCACATGTTTGCTGCAGAAGGCTGTGGGTGTTCTATTCCCACACCAGGTAGAGCAATTGCTGTCACTGCAATGCAGCATAAGGGGAGATTGGGTGATGCATTACAGGGTGTTTTCATCCTTCAGATAAAATGTTAAATAAAAATCCCATCTGCCTGAGCTGGTGGTAGCTTAGAGGGCTATAAAAAATCCCATGGAAGCTGTCAAAACAGTACAGGAAGTTCCCTGATGCCCTGGTCAAATTTACCCTAGTAGTATAAATACCACCTTGAGTCTCCCCTGAAAAGAGACTATTATATATACATATATTAAAGGACTCCTGGTAGGAAGGAATTTCTCATTCCTGGTATACTTTTCTTATGAAAGTTCTTTTAATCTTAGGTTGTATACTGTTACGTGTAGCATAGGCAGTGTCACCCAACATGTGGAGAAATGCATAAGGGCACTGTGAGCATGAAACAGTGAAGCTAAAGTGATGGATTTACAACAGAGGGTGCTAGTTAAGGTATAAACTCTCTATAGCAAAGACAGTAACTAGTAGGGTTCCTCCAGTCTGATGTGAGGCCCCCTCAATAAGGCTGTTCCTGATGGGTTTATCTGTGTTGGGTATTATACTCGGGGAAATCATCTGCTTACAAACAACACCAAAACTGAGTCTGTTATTGCAGGGACAGACATAGGGTGGTTAAAATATTGATCAGAAATTCTAGGTAAATTGTACAGGGAGGGTGTTATAGGTGACAGATGGGGCTGAATCAAAAAGTTTGGGATTATGCATATTATTAAGTGAAATCAGTGGACGAAGTTCATATCATTTGATGGCTTTAAGAATGATAAACCATAAAAATAGATATCTGTTAATTATAAATGCTCACAGGCTATGCAATGAGGTACATTGTGAAAGAGCAGTGGCAAAGGTTTACATGATGTCAGATGTTTAAATTAGAAGAATGTGAGTTTTATTATAGGTTTGGGAGTCCTATGAATTTATGTTGGTAGAAAGTAGTTCAGCAAATGTAAATGAAGCTTAATCTTTTCATACATAAATGCACGCATGCCTGCAGAAATAAAATAAAAAAAATAGCTTTTGAGTTTGTGAGGGCTTGAGCCCCTATACCCTCAGAGTTAGTTATACTGAGTCCAATTCTGAGTATAACTATGGAAAAAGATGGTATCAGTTTGGGCAATAAATCCATCCATCCATCATCCATAACACCTTTGTCCCATTTTTGCACATGT
>NC_056732.1:1793488989-1793506489 GCF_019279795.1 Protopterus annectens
ATTTTCTGCAGATACAACATTACATTCTTACTCTATTGACTGCCCATGTATCTGTACTGAGCACATACAATATCACCTCCTCATTGTGTGGACTGTCCATGTACCTGTAGTGAGCAGATAAAATGTCACCTTCACATTGTGTGGACTGCCCATGTATCTGTAGTGTGTGCAGATAGAATGTCACCTTCTCACTGTGCAGACTGCCCATGTATACTTAAATAAATAATACATAAAACTCTAAAGGCATAACAATTTTCATGACACAAAATCCCTGCACTCCTGACACTTTTCTGGCATTGTATATACCATTTCTACGATTGTCCATCACTGGGGAAAGGGCATAATCCTAATGTCTGCTGTAGTAGTTACAGTCAACTGCTATTAAATCAAACAGGTTCAACTTAATAACAGCAGTGTGTAAACTGCTTCTACAGTGGATATAAAAAGTGTACACACCCCTGTTAAAATGTAATGTTTTTGTGATGCAAAAAAAAAAAAAAAAAACAAGACCACAATAAATCATTTCAAAACTTTTCCCACCTTTAATGTCACCTATAACCTATACAATTTAATTGAAAAATGAACAAATCTGTGAGGGGAAAAATATTAAAAAAAAAACAAAAAAACATACAATAATCTGGTTGCATAAGTGTGCATGCCCTTAAACTAATACTTTGTTGAAGCACCTTTTGATTTAATTACATCATTCAGTCTTTTTGAGTAGGAGTCTATCAGAATGCCACATCTTGACTTGGGAGCATTTGCCCACTCTTCCTTGCAAAAGCACTCCAAATCTGTCAGATTGCGAGGGCATCTCTTGTGCGCAGCCCTCTTAAGGTCACCCCACAGATTTTCTATTGGATTTAGGTCTGGGCTCTGGCTGGGCCATTCCAAAACTTTAATTTTCTTCTGGTGAAGCTATTCTTTGTTGATTTGGATGTATGCTGGGGATCATTGTCATGTTAAAAGGTGAAATTCCTCTTCATCTTCAGCTTTCTAGCAGATGCCTGAAGGTTTTGGGCCAAATGTGACTGGTATTTGGAGTTGTTCATAATTCCCTCCACCTTGATTAAAGCCCCAATTCTAGATGAAAAAAGCAACCCCAAAGTATGATACTGCCACCACTACCATGCTTCACCATGGGGATGGTGTTCTTTTGGTGATGTGAAGCGTTGTTTTTGGGCCAGACATACCTTTTGGAATTGTGACCAAAAAGTTAAACTTTGGTCTCATCAGACCATAACACATTTTCTCACACACTTTTGGGAGACTTAATGTATTGTTTTGCAAATTTTAGCTGGGCCTGGATGTTTTTCTGTGTAAGAAAAGGCTTCCTTCTTGCAGTTCTACCCCATAGTCCAGACATTTGGAGAATACGAGACATTGTTGTCACATGTAGTACACAACTGGTACTTGCTAGAAATTTCTGCAGCTCCTTCAGTACTGCTGTAGGTCTCTTGGCAGCCTCCCTGACCACTTTTCATCTTGTCTTGTCATTAATTTTAGAGGGATGTCCAGTTCTTTGCAGTGTCACTGTTGTCCCATATTTTCTCCAGTATTTGATTACTGTCTTCACTGTATTCCATGATATATCCAATACTGTGGTAATTTTTTTACCCTTCTCCTGACTGATACATTTCAACAATGAGATCCCTTTGATGCTTTGTAAGTTCTCTGTGAACCATGGCTTTTGCTGTAGCAGGTGACTGAGTAAATATCAGGAAAATCCTACTAGGAGAGCTGAAATTTATTTGGGGTTAATCAGAGTGTCTTTACTTAATGGCAGGTGTGTACCCAAGAAGACTGAATGCTGTAATTAAATCAAAAGGTGCTTCAACAAAGTATTAGTTTAAGGGTGTGCACACTTATGCAACCAGCTTATTGTACGTTTTTTTATTTTTTTATATTTTTCCCCTAACAGATTTGTTTGTTTATCAATTGAATTGTACAGGTTATAGGTCACATTAAAGGTGGGAAAAGTTGTGAAATGGTTTATTGTGGTCTCATTTTTATATCACAAAAAACTTGCATTTTAGCAGGGGTGTGTACACTTTTTGTATTCACTGTATATACCTACGTAGATGCATACATATATGTGCATATAAAGCATAAATACGTAAATATATATATATATATAAATATACATATATATAAATATATATATATATAAATATATATACATATATATATATATATATATATATATATACACATATATATATATACACACACACACACATGTATATATATATATATATATATATATATATATATATATATATATAACAATTATTACTGTCAATTTTTTTGCAGAGTTAAGGCCCCCGAACCCCCTGCTCATTTTGTATATTAACTCTGAGATCACACAACATTAGAGTAAGGGCAAATTCCTTTACTCCTCTGTACTGCAGTCCCATTCAAAAGACTGCTCTCAGGAACTCCATTAGATAGAATGTTCACTCACATGAGTGTTTGCTTTTTTTTTTTCAGTATAAAAAAGCATTGCTCAAGTGACCATTCGCTCTTCATAATTGTAGCCATATAAGCCTATATATATATATATATATATATATATATATATATATATATATACGGATTCACTTTATAACCTCGAAATACTAAAATATCGAATTTCAGTATCTCGAGACTATAAAACCGAATCCACAAAACACCGACACAAAAAAAAACGCGAAATTCACAACACCGAAAAAAAACGCACACACTATACCACACATACACCACAACACCCACATCACAACATAAACAAACAAAACTACACACATACACAACTCATACACCCCTGCTCCCCCCATGTGGGGGGCTGCACCTCCCACACCCCCCTACTTATATATACTAACTCAGAGATCACACAAACACAAAACAAAAGCCAACACACATGCACATTCTCCGACCCCTCACACACACATCAAACACATCAGCACACTCACACACACTCTAACCCCCACTCAAAACCCTTAGAAAACACTTACCTGACATAACACCTACATCCACACACGGCACCACGCACCATCAAAACACAATCCCGGACATTACGCAGTGTAAGGTCATAACCGCGAATTCGACATATATTCGAGTTCGCGATTATGACCTTTTGCTATTTTTAACATTCGGATTTTATAGTCTCAAGATACTGAAATTTGACATTTCAGTAATTCGAGGTTATAAAGTGTTTCCATATATACACACACACACACACACACACACACACACACACACACACACACACCATATAGGTATGCATGTATATATATTTATACACACACAAAGACATATATACATACATACATACACACACAAGCATACTCACACAGATACACAAACATACATGTAATGTCTACAGCTACTAGAGTCCATCTTATTGTCCTGAATGTATCCATATGTCTATTTATTTATCTTGCTGCCTATCTCAATTTCTCTTTAGCTAACTGTCTAGGTTTCTGTCTGTCTCACTGTCTGCCTATGTGCATATGTTATATAGGTTCATAGCTGTTTACTAGGCTAATGACCTCAAGGGTCTTTTTAAGCCTAGCCATGCATCCCAAATCTCTGACAAGTTCTGATACCATTGATAAGTGCAAACAGAGGTTCGGGAGATGAAATATTTACAACCAGGAGCCTGGGAGATGAACCATTTACATGTTGCCTGTGTTCATTAGAGACATAGGTGTCAAACCAAGGATAAATTTCCTGTTTCCGATCCAATTGTCCAAATTACACTTGAACTGGGTTAAGAAGGATAGGAGCCTGTTCCATATTGAGGGTAGTCTCAGGGATACATACCTGTATCTTCAGGAGGTCCTATTTATATCACAGGCAAAGTTTAACTTTTTAGAATGGATAATTTTGCTGCTGTTTGTTTTGTGGATATGCATGAGGTCCATCCGAGTGGGGTCTGACAATGCCCTGTATGCCAGGCATAGATCTCCCCTCAAAAGCCTGTAGGTGACAAAATACAAGGATAGGGCCTTGAGGTGGTCTGTATAGGATATTTTACTTATGCCCTGTATTCTTTTAGTGAGGAACCTCTGTGGACATTCCATTTGTTGGATGTGACTGGTTAGGTGCATACCAAAGGGGGCATTGTACTCAATGATAGGTCTGATGAATGCCGAATACAGTAGAGCATAACTTCCTTGGACTTAAATGCCATACCTTTGTTTATAAGTTGCACAACCTAGAATGATTTTCTCACCACTGTAGACACATGATGGTCAAAGGCTAGATTACTATCTATGTGTGTCTAAGTCCCTGACTACTGGGTCAACTCTAAGGGATGCGTTGTCAATATCATAGTTACCTGGGATGGATGACTTCCCAAAGGATAGTATTATGCATTTCTTGGGATTTAGTTTTAGTCCATGGCTCTGACACCAGTTGTTTGTCTGTTTCAGTCTGTCCTGGAGAACATTTGTGTCAGTGTGGGATTCAATGACAGCTCCTAATTTGCAATCAACTGCAAATTTAGTCAGCCAGAGACAGCTGGCATTGGCCTTGACGTCAGAGAAGTAAATGCCAAAAAAGAGCAGTCCAAGGACTGATCCCTGAGGGACTCCACTTGTGACTGACCTCTTTGTAGAGGTAGACTCCCTTATTCTAACTTCCTGGGTCCTGTCTTTGAGCCAGTTGGCTATTCCCCGGGTGACATACAAGTTTGTACTTAACCTCTTGAGTTTGTCAACAATGCCTGAGTGGGGGTATTGTGCCAAATGCCTTGGCTTGGTCAAGGCAGGCAGTGTGAAGCATATATCACACAATATAAATTTTTCTGTCAAATGTCTTGGCCAGGTCGAGGTAGGCAGTGTGATGCACATACCATATAATATACATTTTACTGATATGTGAAAAAATATGATAACTTTAAAAAAGGTACTTTCATGGACCAAAAACTTCTGTTTTGAAACTGAAAATAGTTTTTTATGCAATTGAAAAAATAAATGATCATTTGTAAACCAAGTAAGACCACTAAACACATAATCCGTTTTCAGGGATGACCTAGGAACATGTCTGGTTAAATGACTTGCTGAAGGTTATACAATAGGCAAACGAGGGCTGAGAGAATCAAACCATGTGCCACAAGAACTACAGCTCACAGCCTTAACCCTCAGCACCAAGTACTACAATAAAATGAGAAGCCAAACTGTAACTGTTGTGAAATTTTAGAATAACATAAACAGAGTACAGTATCGTAACCATTTGCTTACATTTACTACTGTTCTACCTTTGAAAGAATGCTTGTTATGTCACTGTGACCGCACAAATTACAAGCAAATTCTTGCACTGTTACTACTCACATTATGAAACAAGTGTTATCCCCTTTACTCAACTGCAAAATGATTCTTATTACTCTAAAGATCTGCATTTTAGTATAAACTAATTCTTGTCATTATTAATATATATTTTTTTTAATTTTCTAGAGATACAGTGCAGTTTTGAAGATGTGAAAGTTTATGGTATCCCACCATCCATTGAAGACATTTTGTTGGCCCAGTCTGCAACACTGTCATGCCTAGTATCAGGACTAGCAACCCCTGACAGTTGCAATATTTCATGGGCCAGGGGTTCTGAATCCACAGAGCTTAAATATGAGCTTGACAGCCCTACCGTTAACTCAAACGGGACCTTCAGCGTCATCAGTACATTATCAGTCTGCCCGGCTGACTGGAAATCTGGGGAGGAATTTACATGCATTGTGGAACACGTATCATTCCCGAGTCCCAAGCGAATTGTTATGAAGAAGGAGAATGGTAGGTGTTTCTAACAGAGAAAGAGGTGTTCTTACACTGTGAGTCAACAGAAACAAAATGCTTTGGTTATAGATGATTGGCTGATAGTGTGCCTTCAGTGTGAAATGTTATGAATGAGCTGAAACAAGTCCAATAGAATGTGTTGTTTTAATTTTGTCCCTTTTTGGTGAGACCCAATGATCTAAACTTAATCCAATGAACAGATTCAGAAATGGCATAGTTTATAGCCAGCACTGAGGCTGTGCAGTTTTGGAGTTGGTGAAGTACCAGAGAGCATGTTATGTGAGTTTGCCCCCTCCTACATAAAACAGTTGTTATTTTTGTCCCTGACTAGCCACTGAACATCTGTCCTTGCCCACCCACTGTATTGATCTTTTTATTGACAATGGCCAACATGACAGAATCCTACAGATACAATTCTTACACTAAGTGTCTAGCCCTGACAGAGCACACAGTCTACGATCAGTGTTCTCCTACCTTGAGGATACTGCACACCACTGTTAATGCCAAAAACGGTTGGTCTATGCAAGTCTTCCCCCTTATAGACACCATCTAGAATCCAAGGTGCTGCCCACAACCCCATTATTGAGTTAGTGTGTTTTCTTTTGGAGGTGGAAGGAGCCCACCAGACACACAGTGAGAACACACAAACTTCATATAGGCAATTGGTCAGAGTCAGAATTGAACCATGCACTTTATACATGGGAAGCAAAAACCTTAGTCATTATGCCAACTGGTCTCCTGTAGTGATCTTTTTATTCCCTATAGTCCATTCATTGATTAATCCGGAACAAGAGGAATCACCCTTACAGCTGGGATTTGGCCCCTTCCTCAGAGCCCTATCCTTATCAGTAGCTCACTTGAGCTACTCGAGTATTGTTACATCAGGGAAGCATGCATGATGACACATGTGACGATGTATGTGGTACACCGCTACACAGCTTGTGCTCAGCAGGTGCACAGTTTGTGCTCACTATACCCAGTTTTCTGTCAAGGCATCACTCAAGTGACAAGCCAGAGCCACCTCCCTCCCGCCAGGATGGACAAGCTGCTGTTGGCCCCTCCCTCAATCCCTCCAGTGCCCTTGCTGGTAGTCAGACATGGAATATCTAGGATGCAGGCAGAGCTTCATCCCTCTGCATGAACTGGCTGGGGTCTGTGAAATATTTCTGTTTTTTTTTTTTTGAGCCCATTTCTCAGCTCAGACTTAATAAAAATAAAACTAATTTGTTAAGCAAGTAGGCTCACTGGATGTACAGACCCTTTTCAGGAGCGACCTGGGTGCAGTGATTGACTAAGGGACTTGCTCTTAGTCACACAGTAAGCAAATGAAGGTTGAGGGAAACAAACTCTGTACCACAGCTCGCTGCCTTAACCGTCTGCACCAAATACTAGGTGCTGACTAAACAGGACTCAGACATAGCAAAGCCAACCATATTCCTGACATGTAAAGGTACCTAAGTTAGCTGATAGCTGTGCTAGTCTGCAAAACTCTTATCATAGCTTTGATTTTCTTTTAAATGTCATGTATATTTTAAAACAGTTCCCTAAATAATTATCTGTACATATCTGGTATGAAGCTTCATAGTTTACTTTTGTTTTATTTTAGTGATCGTTTTTTTTATATTGTGCACTATTTTACAAACACTTTTAAATTGCTGACAATATTGCTACTTGCATCTGAAACTTGTAATACGGTTCTTCTAGTTCATTGTTATCTGTTGAGAATTCTCTAGACTATTCATCATACCTGTCAACTTCTTAGCAGAAGAAATTTGGGAAAAATATTGGGGGGATAAAGGTTCAAAAATAGGAACAAATTTTAAAAATATTGCGATTATAAACTTAGAAAGTTACTACAATAACAGGATTTCTGTTAGCATGCATTTTCCATAGGATACAAAGTCTGACATTCAAATATGTGTCATTATCTGATGACTTTAATCCTCAGGGATTTTTAAGAAAACCACAAATATTATGAGGAACAGGCCAAAAACATGAGGCAGAAATCTGAAAAGTTGAGAGATATGCCATGCAATGCTGTATAACAGTTCAAATACCCTGTTAAAACCTCTCAGTCAGACTCTTTCCAGAGGAAAATGCAGCCTGTGTTTGTAACACACCTGTTCAGTGACACAGTTATCCCTTGATTACCTTAACCTGTGCTTGCAACACACCTGTTCAGTGACACAGTTATTTCTTGATTAGCTGAACCTACGCTTGTAACACACCTGTTCAGTGACACAGTTATCCCTTGATTACCTGAACCTATGCTTGTAACACACTTGTTCAGTGACACAGTTATTCCTTGATTACCTGAACCTACGCTTGTAACATACCTGTTCAGTGACACAGTTATCCCTTGATTACCTGAACCTGCGCTTGCAACACACCTGTTCAGTGACACAATTATTCCTTGATTAGCTGAACCCACGCTTGTAACACACCTGTTCAGTGACACAGTTATCCCTTGATTACCTGAACCTATGCTTGTAACACACTTGTTCAGTGACACAGTTATTCCTTGATTACCTGAAACTATGCGTGTAACACACCTATTCAGTGACACAGTTATTCCTTGATTACCTGAACCTACACTTGTAACACACCTGTTCAGTGACATAGTTATTCCTTGATTATCTGAACCTACGCTTGTAACACACCTGTTCAGTGACACAGTTATTCCTTGATTACCTGATATCATGAAAATGATGCTGAAGTCTTTTGTGGGCAGTGATTTATTGGCTGTAATACAGAAATTATTTTAAGCAACCGGTGAGTGTTTCCACTTTTACACAATGCCCTACTGGGAAAAAAAATGCAGACGTAGTCTGATCTGCTAGCCTTACACTGACTGTATTTGTATTACAAAAATCCACAGAACTTCCTGTGATCAGTAAATAGAGGTCTGTAGTGTGCTTACAGGTTCATAGATTGATTCTGAGGTTATCTCTGAAGACGCATTGAGAATGTGAAGCATGATGATCCTCGGTACTGAAAGAATATTAGTTACCCTGTTAAGAGGAGCACTTCCACACACCCCCAAGTCACGAATTTACAGTCTTCCATCCAATTGTCAAATCTAGTTTTGAAAATAGATGGGGTATTATCATACCTCTCAACTGTCTTGATTTTAACATAATGTCCAGGTTTTTGTCTCGTATTTTTGTTTTGTTCCTCATAATATTTTTTGTGGTACTCCAGCAAATCATTGAGTGTTGAAGTCATTAAGTAATGACAGACATTTGAGTTTCAGACTTTATATCCTTCAGAAGATGCATGATTATAAGAACAATATTTAAAATTTGTCCTATTTTTAGGTCTATGTCCCCTCATTAGTCCTAGCTTTGTCCAGATTTCTTATGTTAAGAGGTTGTGAGGTATGGGTGTTATTTTATTTGAAGTATAGGGGTAGCTTATTTCAAGGGGGGTATTAGGTTACTAATTAGGTTCAGCAGATGTGCTGAATTTGAGGTGGACGCTTAGGCCTTCAACATGATTGTAAGAAGAGCCACTGGTTTTCTGAAAGTGGAGGAAGTCATAAAGTGTAATGACCTTCAGTGTACAAAAAGGCTAAACATAAATCACCCCTAGGAGTCTATAGACAGCAAGACAGAGTAAAGAGATAGGAAATTTAATTTTTCTGGTGTTGCTTAGGTTGTATAGTCCAAAATTATTCTTGTACAGAAACCTTTAGGGTTTTTCAAGTTTGTCAAGGTGCTTTGTGAAGTTTATTCCAAAAGGTGCATTTTATTTAAAGACAAGTGTAAGATAGGTCTATAAGGAGAGAATACAGTTATTCCAAAAGGTGCATTTTATTTAAAGACAAGTGTAAGACAGGTCTATTAAGGAGAGAATACAGAGGGACCAGGACAGCTTTGGACCTAATAGAGATACCCCACAGATAAGCTAAGGTAGAAGACTTTCTAATCACAACTGACACATGGCAATCAAAAGCAAAATTGTTATCAACACAGGCACCGAAGTCCCCGATAATGGTATCAGTTTTGAGAGCACTAAGAATATGGACAGAGGTGGCACTGGTGTCTTTGGCAAAGGTAACTGTACTGCATTTTTGCTATTTAATGTGAGCCCATGACTGACACAGGTCCAGTTCCTGCTGCGGTGTTTATGCGCCTGAGGATGATTTGCCACAGTCCCTTGACATCTGTTTTCATTTCTGAGAAATAGATGCAGAGGAGCTCAGAACCCAAACCACGGTCCAGTCCTACGGAACTACTATTTTTGCCATCTGATAGTGCAGATACAACTCGGGTCAATGTGATGGTTCATGTGTGTGTGTGTGTGTGTGTGTGTGTGTGTGTGTGTGTGTGTGTGTGTGTGTGTGCGCACGCGTGTGTGTGAGATGAAACTTGCATTAAAATTGTCTATATTAACAATAACTTCAAGCTCATTATGGAAGACTCCATTGGAAATATGTTTGGTAATCTGATGGGATTCATTTTCATATTTCCCGTAATGGACATCACGTCTTAATGTTGTGGTTGTGTTACAGGTACTGTGAATGGCTTCTTTTAGTTGCAAATTCTACTATACTGACTTATTTTTTAATTTACAGCTATTGTAAAGGTAGATGGGAGGAGACCCTTTGATGCATGTGTGCATAAGGGAAGAGAATTACAGAATTTGGAGATGACATCAGCTACGAGGTTATTTAGAGAAGTGTCCCATTTATAGGCATCAGAAAGGTCTGTAAACAGGAGGAGCTTTGTTTTGAAATAATCACAAAATACTGTATATTTTTTTTTGGGGGGGGGCAGTCAAAGTGGCTTTTAATGGAGAAAATTACTGTTGGTGGTCAGATTTTACTAAGGAGGCAATAACATTATGGATAGTACAGGAAAGGGAGAAGATGGTAGGGATGAGGTCAAGAAGATTATTAGCCCTGATAGGAAGGACTATAATTTGATCAAGGAAATTAGCCTTAATAAAATTCAGAAATGTTTGAATGATTTGTTGTTATTTGTATAAGTATGTCAGTTTATAACAGGATAGTTAAATGCAGAGCTTTTCAATTTGACCTACGTAATCAGCATGCTCAGACAGGGACATAGAAGGGGACATATCATTTTATTGGGGATTACCTGGACCACTGCAACTGTGCATGATTTGTAGCAAAACAATAGGACCCCTAGTTAATAGGAATACACTTCACAGCTCCCTGTGGAAATGAATACATGATAGACACTGAACATTGGTAAGTAAGGAGTGCTGTTTTTGCAATGGTTCCAAGTTTTCTGTAACTAAACAAATATGCATGCCTTCAAAGTCTGAAGCTCAGAAATTTTTGTTATTTAGGCTTCTAGAATTCAACAGTACAACCACGATGTTATCCAAATAAAAACGTGCTAAGAGGGCATATCCACGGTAGGTATGTCCACAAGCTGATTGTTGCCTAAAAAAGCACCGTGGAGGCAACAAAGGCTATTGCCAGTAAGCAACAGCCATGAGATGAAGGATGTGGCCCACCCCTGCAAAGCAAGATGGTTTATTATCTCTTTATCCATGGCAGAAACATTCCAGAGCTCCATGAAATCATATCTATTAATTAGCCAACGGCTGAGCGTAATTATTTTCTCTCTGGATTTAGGTATCAGTTTAATGATGGCAGGGTACTGCTCGACACCACCTAGCAGGAATGGTAAGAGAGCTTATTAGTGTCTCTCTAGTAGTCTGTCAGGGTGGACAGCCTATGGTCATTCACTCTGACATGGGCAACCATGAGGTCATGCTAATGTTTATTATAGTGAAGCTCTAAGGACAAGAAAAAAATGATCCTGCTGCAGTAAAACAACATAGAGACTTGTAACGACTGGTAGAACTACTTTATTTAAACCAAACAGTTAAGCGCTTTCATCATATTTTTTACAAAGACTTCATCAGAACTGACTTTAACATAGATAAGAAATTTTTTAAATAACAAAACTAAAACAGTCATGCTGAAAAAACACCAGCAAATGTCAGCAAACTGGATGAGATCAATTAGCCACTTAAAAACTTTAGCTTGAGCTAACTGGCTAACTAAACTAACTGAAACAGCCTTATTAAGTCCAGATGTTGTTGTTACATCTAATTTAAGTTGCCATTCTAACTTTCTTTTGGACAAATGTGCATCAGTAAGAAAACCTCTGTCATGAGAATGTCCAGCAGGGTCGCAACTACTATACAGAGAGAGGGGCCAGACCCAAACAAGGTTACCAGAATATAGAGTGAGGGGCCAGACCCAAACAAGGTTACTGGACTATAAAGAGAAGGGCCAGACCCAAACAAGGTTACTGGAATATAGAGTGAGGGGCCAGACCCAAACAAGGTTACTGGAATACAGAGAGAAGGGGTAGACCCAAACAAGGTTACTGTAATATAGAGAGAGGGGCTGGACCCAAACAAGGTTACCAGAATATATAGGCTAGACCTAAACAAGTTTACTGGAACAAGGACAATTTCAGGAAATGACTGACAGTAGAGAGAGGGGACAGAGCCAAACGAGGTTACCGGCATATAGAGTGAGGGTCCAGACCCAAACAAGGTTACTGGAATATAGAGTGAGGGACCAGACCCAAACAAGGTTACCGGAACAAAAACAATTTCAGGAGATGACTGACAGTAGAGGTGGCAGTGGCACAACAGGTAGAACACCTACCTTTACTGCAGACATCTGTGGGTTCTAATCCTACATGAGGTATACTGATTGTGGACACCACTGTGTAGTGGAATGGGAATGCTACACTTCTAAATGTGCCATCCTTTGGACGAGGATGTTAAACCAAGGTCGTATCATCTTGAAAAACATAAAGACATATCTGAGTTGGTAGCAGCTTAGGTAGATATAAAATATGTCATGGTACCTATTGAAAAGAGTGGGGTAAGTTCCCCAGTGCCCTTGTCAAATTTCCCCAACTGTTATAAGTACTATCTGGGGTCTCCCCTGAGAAAAGACTACTAGGCTAAAATGGCTAACCCACGCCACAAAAGATAAACAAAATACATTAAACCTCCTGTAGTGGAGCCCATGGGATAAATATAAACATGACCCCTTAAGGATATACCAGTGTTTCATCCCATGGCAGATATATACATACATATAGTTTATCTTCTTAGGAACTACCCCCCCCCCCACCATAGTAATGTGTGCCAGCTCTAACACTAACCCTGGTCCTAATTCTAACCTGCATCTTAAATTAAAAACAATCCCTTCCCATAACACTACTACTATTCAGACAAATTTAAGATGAATGTGGTCAGGTTATAGGTAGTTTGTCTAAAAGGAAATTTGTTACCTTGTTGATGCACTGTGTCTCAGTTTATTTATTTATTTAATGTTTGTTTACTGGGATAATCCAGCTGGGCAGCTTGTGTCCATTTTCAGTGGAGGCCCAGGGAGAAAAGCTCCATACAGAAATTAAAAAATTACTACAATAATACAAAATGTTGTATTCATGATGTAATGATTGTTGACTTGTTTTGGTTGCTGTTTTGTGTAGTGGCCAAGTAGCATGCATAATGACCAATTATTATATAACCCCTAACAACATCTTCTTTCGGCTGTTCCCATTAGGGGTTGCCACAGCGGATCATCTGTTTTCATTTCTTCCTGTCCTCTGCATCATGCTCTTTCACACCAACCGCCTGCATGTCCTCTCTCACCACATCCATAAACCTCATCTTAGGCCTTCCTATTTTCCTCTTACCTGGCAGCTCCATCCTTAGCATCCTTTTCCCAATATACCCAGCATCCCTCCTCAGCACATGTCCAAACCAATGCAATCTCACCTCTCTTTCTTTGTCTCCAAACTGTCCAACCTGAGCTGACCCTCCAATATACTGATTCCTAATCCGGTCCATCCTAGTCACACCCAGTGCAAATCTTAACATCTTTAACTCTGCCACATCCAGCTCTGACTTCTGCCTTTTCGACAATGCTACCATCTCCAACCCATATAACATAGCTGGTCTCACTACCCTCTTGTAGACCTTCCCTTTCACTCTTATTGGTACCCGTCTATCACAAATCACTCCTGACACTCTTCTCCATCCATTCCACCCTGCCTGTACTCTCTTCTTCACCTCTCTTCCACACTCACCATTACTCTGAACTGTTGATCCCAAGTACTTAAACTCATCCACCTTTACCACCTCTACTCCTAGCATCCTCACCATTCCTCTACCCTCCCTCTCATTTACACACATATATTCTGTTTTAGCCTTGCTGACCTTCATTCCTCTCCTCTCTAAAGCATATCTACATCTCTTCAGGGTCTCCTCAACCTGGTCCCTACTCTCACTACATATCACAATGTCATCTGCAAACATCATAGTCCACGGGTCCTCCTGTCTAATCTCATCTGTCAACCTGTCCATCACCACTGCAAATAAGAAAGGGCTCAGAGCTGATCCTTGATGTAATCCCACCTCCACCTTAAATGTATCTGTCACTCCCACCGCAGTCCTCACCAATGTCACACTACCCTCGTACATATCCTGTACCACTCTTACATACTTCTCTGCCACTCCCGACTTCCTCATACAATACCACAACTCCTCTCTAGGCACCCTGTCATATACTTTCTCTAAGTCCACAAAGACACAATGCAACTCCTTCTGACCTTCTCTGTATTTCTCCAACAACACTCTCAGAGCAAATATTGCATCTGTAGTGCTCTTTCCTGGCATGAAACCATACTGCTGATCAATAATCATCACCTCCCTTCTTAACCTAACTTCCACTACTCTTTCCCATAACTTCAAGCTGTGACTGATCAATTTTATCCCTCTGTAATTACTGCAGCTCTGCACATCACCCTTATTCTTAAAGATAGGTACCAAAACACTTTTTCTCCACTCCTCAGGCATCCTCTAACTTTCCAAAATTTCATTAAACAATCTGGTTAAAAATTCCACTGCCATTTCTACTAAGCACCTCCATGCTTCCACTGGTATGTCATCTGGACCAACAGCCTTTCCATTCTTCATCCTCTTCATAGCTGTCCTTACTTCCTCCTTGGTAATCTGCTTCACTTCCTGATTCACTATCCCAACATCATCCAACCTTCTCTCTCTCTCATTCTCTTAGGTTCGTAGGTTCATAGGTTCATACTAGGCTATCTGCCCTAGGGCATTTATAAGCCTAGCCAGAGTGTGTGTGGCTTTCACCGCCCCTTAGGATGAGAATACTATACCCATTAGTTTGCTGTGCCTCTGTCCAGCAGTGACACAGAGATGATTCCCGGGGTAAACCTACGATCTCCCATCCACTCGTCAAGACTTCTCTTGAACAGAGTCAGTGAGGGGCTCTGCCTCACATGGACTGGGATTCTGTTCCAAATGTAGGGAGTCTCTGGGTGATGAATCTGTCCCTCCAGCACGTCCTATTTATATCCGTGTTGAGGTTTAAGTCTCTTGCTCTCGTAGCTCTGGTGGATTTGGATTTTTTGAGGTGGAGCATGTCCATTAATTCCAGGTTGGACATGGCCTTGTATGTCAGGCACAGATCACATCTGAGCAGACGGTATGCGACTGAATAGAGCTGGAGTTTCTTCAGTCGGGCAGCGTATGACATATGTTTGAGCCCCTTTATCCTTTTGGTGAGGAACTTTTGGGGTCTTTCCAACTGCTGCAGGTGTCGGATAAGGTACATTCCGAATGGACAGGCAGCTTGGAGTAAAATTTATTTCTGCCTCGCAGCGATTCCACAATACACTTTAATTCAAGTCACGAAATAAAACAAGACAGTTCCACCATTACAAATCCACAATAACCTCAAGCGCCTTTACCCGGGCTCTCCCAGGCTTTGTCAAGATATCTTGTGAAGATTTCTTCACTTTTTTACACAATTCATTGAGAATAATAATTCAATCAATTATATAATTAGTAAGTCATATGACCTATCGTACTTGCCCACTAAAAACCCAAGTTTTGAAACTATAAATAGTGCAACATTTAAGGTACTGCGTTACTGTTTTTATATATTACAGATGCTCTAAAAAATTAAATTGAATAAAATTGTTGCACTATTTATAGTTTCAAAACTTGGGTTTTTAGTGGGCAAGTACGATAGGTCATATGACTTACTAATTATATAATGTACCCATGAACTACCACATAGGCGGTAGTCTACTTAACACTGAAAGTGTGATAAGAGACCTTGGGACACATTTGGACAGTAGTCTCTCCTTTGATAATCACATCGCCACAGTGGTCAGGAAATCCTTCTACATAGTACACCTCATCACAAAAGGTTTCTCATCCAGAAAAAAAGAGGTCATTGTTCCCCTCTACTCATCACTCATTAGACCCATTATAGAGTACAATGCCCCTTTTGGTATGTACCTCACAAGACATCTACAACAACTGGAAAGGCCGCAAAAATACCTCACAAAGAGGATTACTGGCCTCAAACAGATGCCTTACTTAGACTGTCTCAAAAAACTCCAGCTTTACTCCATTGCATATCACCTACTCAGAGGTGATCTGTGCCTAACATACAAAGCTATGTCAAACCCAGAGCTGTTGGACATGTTCCACTTAAAGAAATCCAAATCCCTCCGAGCTACACACTCCAGGAACCTAAACCTTGTCACCACAATAAACAGACCATGCTGGAGGGATAGATTCCTGTCCCAGAGACTTCCCATACTCTGGAATAGACTACCTATCTATGTCAAACAGAGATCCTCATTAGCAATCTTCAAGAAAAATCTTGATGATTGGATGGGTAATAGGAAATTCACCCTGGGGATCACTTCCGTGATTCTGCTTGACAGGGGCACAGGAAAATAATTTTCTTGGGTGGCGAAAGCCAGAGTACCTTTTTGACTAGGCTTGTATAGGCCCTAGGTCCAATAGCCTAGTACCTACCTATGAACCTATAAATATAGTCTCCATTTACTAATGGGGCCTTTCATGTCAGTCAGACTCGTTGGCGAGGTAATTTCATACTTGTATAGTTTTATGCAGTGAAGAGAAACACAGGAGTAGCTATAAAGCCATGCCATTAACAATCACAAATAAGTAAAGGTTACCAGGAAATGTTGATCTTCTATGACAATTTACTGTATGACATGACAAGAAAAGGCTTCGTGTACCTTCCTCCTTGAGGAGCATATCTGCTTTCCTTGCAGCATTTTAAACATCCTACAGTCAGGGCACTGCTCCTACCAAATCATGACTACCCCTCTATTTTTAATGAAAGCCCGGGTTGTTTTGGTACTTACCAATACCAATTGCATTTGCTAGGTAGTAAACATGTTACATTCCAATGCCACAGTATTCCAAAGCACATCTAGTTATCTTTAAGTATGTCAGAGGTAAATCAATGTTGCTTACAAGTAAGTTTTTACATTCCTAGTGGCTGGGCATACATAAAGAGACACAGCAGAGTTACCTGCCACTTAGGTATGATGTACTAAGTAAGACATCTTGGATTACTACTTATCACGGTGATATAAAATCACCTCACAAATACCATAACCTGTAGAAATGCCCAAAGTCCAGTGTCTTGATAGGCATTGTCATGTATGATTCCATGGCATTTATGACTCTGGAAAAACAATTACTTTTAGCTCATATGAATTTAGTAATATAATATTTCATTTATGTGAAAAGGTACAAGTTTTACCAGCCTGTCTTTAAGAAATCAGAATATTATAAATTCCAAATCTCATTGTCTTACATATTGTTTTTGCCACTAAAAGTTTTACAAAGTTGTGATCTTAGAA
>NC_056732.1:1793511489-1793556489 GCF_019279795.1 Protopterus annectens
GCTATACTCTATGGCATATCGTCTACTCAGTGACAATCTCTGCTTAACATACAAGGCCATGTCAAACCCTGAGCTGTTGGACATGCTCCACTTAAAGAAATCCCAATCCCTCAGAGCCACACACTCCAGGGATCTAAACCTTGTTATCACAATGAACAAAACATGCTGGAGGGATAGGTTCCTGACCCAGAGACTCCCCATACTCTGGAATAGACTGCCCATACATATCAAGAAGAACACCTCCTTGGCCCTCTTCAAAAGGAACCTTGATGATTGGATGGGAGATAGGAAATTCACCCCGGGATCACGTCAGTCGCCCTGCTAGACAGGGGTCCAGGGAAGTAAATATTGTGGGAAGAAATATCCAGGGAATTGTTATGGCTAGGCTTGTATAGGCCCTAGGGCCCATAGCCTAGTACCAACCTATGAACCTATAGCTAGCATCTTTAATGAGAACAGAATATAACCCAAGTGCCCATGCACAATTTGTTCTACCTATCTGAACCTATGAACCTATAGCTAGCATCTTTAATGAGAACAGAATATAACCGAAGTGCTCATGCACAATTTGTTCTACCTATGTGAACCTATGAACCTATAGCTAGCATCTTTAATGAGAACAGAATATAACCCAAGTGCTCATGCACAATTTGTTCTACCTGTGTGAACCTATGAACCTATAGCTAGCATCTTTAATGAGAACAGAATATAACCCAAGTGTTCATGCACAATTTGTTCTACCTGTGTGAACCTATGAACCTATAGCTAGCATCTTTAATGAGAACAGAATATAACCCAAGTGCTCATGCACAATTTGTTCTACCTATGTGAACCTATGAACCTATAGCTAGCATCTTTAATGAGAACAGAATATAACCCAAGTGCTCATGCACAATTTGTTCTACCTATGTGAACCTATGAACCTATAGCTAGCATCTTTAATGAGAACAGAATATAACCCAAGTGCTCATGCACAATTTGTTCTACCTGTCCCAGTGACGGTGCTTTTCTAGATTTCCATTCCCTGACAAATATCAGTTTAATGACACTTACTAAGACCCAGCCTGCCTTCAGAACAGGCATGCTAGTCATTGTTCTTGAATTAATTATGACCAAAAGTCGGCATTTCCAATTGGGGTTAAGGGTTATACCATATACTTGTTTCAATAGTGAGATAAAAAATTCCCAGTAGCCTCTAACAATAGGACATTCACAAGACATGTGCAGATTATCTGCCCCAGGTGAATAACACCTCCAGTGACTACCATTGCATTTAGACCCTACCCTGAACTGTTTAGGGGATTAAGATAGCATCTAGGGAGTAAATGCGTTTGCTGGTCCTTATGCAGTGTTCATCTACCTAACCTTAGGGGAGAATTCCTGGCTATAGTGCACTCCTTCTCAGCCAGGAAGATCTTTTTTTTCCCACTACCATCATCTCCCCTCTAGTAAACACTTGCCTGCCTTGGATCTTGCCTACAACATACCCTTGCAAATTGCACTTGCCCATCCTTTTTTGAATTTGGACCCCTTAGCCCAGGGTATCATCCTTTGGCTTTTTTAAACAGAAGCCTCCTGCATTTTCTAAATGTGACATATTTGAATATTGGTAAACTATTCTTGAGATGATATTCAAAACATATTTCTGAAAAGTTTTAGAGCACAGTACCCCCACTTTGCTATTACTTTACCTATTCAACTATTCCTTTACAAGACCGATACTGTATTACCCTGGTCTTACATTAGCAATTATTTGAGGGTAGTGACAGATTACGTCTGTAGGCCCATTGCCCCATACTGGGCTCCTCTGCTGGATGCACTCATTCTAGAGCTTTACTGCCTGCTCCTGCATTAATAAAGACATACACCAGGGAGAATGCTGAGCTCTGATTCATCTGGTTTCCTTTCTGTATTACTAAGCTTTAGTACTTGGGCTAGTTTAACTGTTAATGCATACCTGGAGTGGTGGAGTAGAAACCAATTCATGTAGCATTTTGGGACATAAGCTACTGAAGATGACATTCTTTCAGCAGATTCTCCTGATGTAATTTTGTTGATTAGGTCCTGTAGCTAGGCTATTGCATGGTGGTTAGCTGAGATATGCAAGCTTCCTAACACATACAGAATATGGGCCATGATCATAACATGCAGGCTATGGATCTTACCAGAGATTGTATTCAATATCTTTGACTTAGGTAAATAGACTTCTGTAACCTTAGTGACCTTTTGACTGAGAGGATCAGCTCATATTTCTTCCATCACTTCTCCCATGATAGTCCAAAGGAAATACCACATACCACAGCCATTACTGGGGAACAGGTCATCAGTGCACTTTCCAAGGCTAAAAACACTGCTTCAGTGGGTCCAGATAACATCCCAGGATGGTTACTAAATTGCATGAAACATGACCTCTCTGGTCCACTTGAATCACGTTTCATCTGGAGCCTACAGTCAGGTTTTGTCCCCAAGGAATTGAAGATGGCTACAGTCATTCTCCTGCACAAAGGAGGTCCAACCACTGATCCAGGTAACTACAGGCCCATAAGCCTGATGAGTGCCATATGTAAGGCCATGGGGAGAATCATAACAGATATGATAAATGAGGTCATAGGTAATGTGCAAATACTGGACCCATCACAGTTTAGCTTTCTTAAAAGAAGGTCATGTCTATTAAATCTGGTGGACTTCTTTGAGAGGATCAGCCAAAGCAATGGATGAGGGCAAGACTGTGCACACGGCTTACCTCAACCTGGCCAAGGCTTTTGATATAATACCTGACTCAGGCATTACAGAAAAGCTCACTAAATTAGGTATAACTCCTTTTATCACCCACTGGATAGACAGCTGTCTCACTTATATGACCCAGGAGGTCAAAATAGGTGAGGCCACCTTCACCAAGAGGCCAGCCATTAGAGCAGTCCCCCAGGACTTGGTACTGGACCTGCTCATTTTTAGCATCCATTTCTCTGAATTGGAAGCAAACCCTAAAGGTTTATGGCTGATTAAGTTTGCAGATGATTGCAAGCTGGGGGTTATCATCGACTCCCCTGCAAACACTAGCATTCTTCAAGAATGCCTATCTCTGACTAACAAATGGTGCCAAAGCCATAGTCTTAAACTCAATGCTAAGAAATGCATAATTGTACCCTTTGGGAAGTTAACCATTACAGCTAATTACAGTGTTCTTAATATGACCCTAACAGTTGATCCAGTAATCAGGGATCTGGGTACATACATAAACAGTAGCCTAAACTTCAACCACCACGAGGCCACAGTCATGAGAAAATCTCTTTATGTTGTACAACTTATAGGTAATAGCATGGCATCTAGGTCCAAAGAGATCATTATCCCAGTATACTCTGCCATTATCAGACCAATCATACAGTACAATGTTCCCTTCAACATGTACCTGAACATGCATATACAGCATTTAGAGTGACCTCGGAGGTGCCATACAAAAAGAATACAAGGAATTACAAACCTACCTTACACAGAGCACCTTAAAGCTCTTTCCCTCTACTCAGTCACCTATAGATTGCTGAGGGGTGATCTATGCCTGACTTACAAGGCATCTGCAACCCCCACACTTATGAATCTCCTACATATTCATAAGTCAAACAGTACCAGAAATACAAGGTCTGGGGACCTGAATGTGTCCCAGAGACTGCCCCTGTATGGAACAGGCTTCATATCCACATGAAACGGAGTTCATGTATTACCCAGTTTAAGTGCAACCTAGACCACTGGATGAGGAATAGGACATTTACACCGGGCTTGCACCCATGTTCCTTCTGGACAGAAATAGCTTATAAATGCCTGACCCCCAGTGTCCTATTTGGATATACAGCATCATTATTCTTTCATGAAAACTTGGCTGGCCTTAGAAAGCCCCTGCCCCATGGCCCATTAGACTAGTAACCATTTCTGAATCTATGAAAATTAGCTCTGATAGTATCTCTTACATTACCACCTACATGTAGCCCAGGTATTTAAAGTAAATAGCCCTCTGGATAGCATTGGTTTCTAGAGCATATTCAGTAGACCCACACTGGACTATTGCTGAATTGCTAATGTTACATACCAAACCAGAGGCCTTTACAAAAGATCTGAATTTCTCTAGAACTCCACCTAAAATGTGAGGCAAGTCTGTACTTAACAGTAACAGTGAACATATGGAACAAACTTGCCACATCTTTTCAAATCATCATATCTGTCAAAAAAAAACACACCTGAAAAGCTATTCATCCATTACCAGGAAAAATACACCCAGATCTTGCATCCAGTGATTGGGGGCACCCCACCCGGTGCCCCTAGCTATCTAACTTGTTTCTGAGAGCCCACCTTTAACAATGACCCTAAGAGATGGCGAGACATAAAACTGTTTTACGTAATTCATAAAGGTGCCACTAAATCCCCATTTGTTAGTCATAAATAATTTCCATTTTCTATGTCAAAAACCTTGACAATGTCAAATAAGAAAATTCCTACCTTTTGCGGAAGTTGACCATATTGGCAGAAAAATTGCCAGCTCCCACCAATTGTCCATTATTGTCACCCCACTGACAAACCCACTCTGAACTGATTGCATCAAAGTGGGGAGCAGTTTATCCAATCTAGTTGCCCAAATTTTCACAATGATTTTTGAAGTCAAGTTGATGTCAGCCATGAGAAAATCTCAGCGTAAGTCTTTCTGATTTATCTGGAGAAATATTAAATTCAAAGGACTTATGCCTGTGCCAAGGTCCCTGTTTACTGCACTGGTTGAAGGTCTCACCCTTTGAAGGTGTTGTAAGTGTACTTCCTGAAAACCACTCTTTGGCAGAAGAAGACACTGACCTTTTCATATTGCTCTCATTTCCTGTGCATGGATGGGGTGAAGGTGTAGAAGACCTTGGTTGATCAAATGACTGTGAAGATTTTGTCTTTTCTGAAATGATCAGTGAATCAGATTGAAGGGAAAAGCCTTACATTGTGGAAGCTTTGATCATCAATTTCTTTTTGAGGGGTGTAACAGACTTACTGTGTGTTTATTCCCTCTCTGTTTATCTGTCCATCTGCCTTCCTCTCCCTTACCTTCCATATGGTGCAACTGAGATTTAGCACTGTCTAAGAATTTACAGACTTCAGTGGCATTATGTAAAATAAGTCTGGCTTCCACTTTTTCCCCTACTAGAAGTGCAGGGTACAGAATCACGTTTTATATCCCAAACCTATAAGGTCAATCATTGCATAGAGGTTTTAGGAAAATATAAAATAGTAAAAATAGTAAAAAGTAAATATTCAAAAAATGGAAGTAGATCCTTGTTGGCGATCAATTCCAGAAGAACTCTTATTCTCACATTCATGTGTCTGAAGCCATTTTCCAGGTTGTCTAACCTTGTCAGCCTTTCTGGTGCATCTCTTTAAGTCTTCCCCTTCCTTAGGCAAAGAACCAACAGTAGCTTGTGGGTGCGGCATTGTTTACTTAAGAGGGTCCAGTGTGGAGCCCAGCTGCTCCATTTCATATTGTTCCTGTGAGTCCAAAGAGTGATAGACATCCACTTTTCACATTACTAGTGCCATCCTTTCAAATAGAACAAAAGTCTGTCAAATGTTGGCATGTTTTTAAAAAGTTCTAACAGTAAACCATTGTCTGAGGTGTTGGCAGAATTTGCAGACATTTCTACACTGATAGAAGGGTTATAAATCTGTATCACAGCTTCTTTTATTGCCCAAGTTTATTGAATCAAATATTTAAGCATTCATTTGCAACTTGGGCTAACCACCCTCATTAGCTTTTCATTTTTTAATGAGATACATTGCCCACAGTTCAAAACTGTAAGGGATTAGTGTGAAATGGACTACAAGACTTTAGGAACTGGAAGGCAATGTTTAGCAAACAGGATTAATGTTTAAAAGATCGTCATCCAGCTGCTAATAGCAGGTCACAGTGGCATGTCCTGGAAGATGACCTGAGTATAAACTTTGTAGATTTGTGAAAAATGTGTAGTAATACTGTCAGTGGACAAAAAGTTACACCAGTGCATCTAATGCAGTCATGAAAAAGCTGGACCAGTGCATCTAATGCAGTCATGAAAAAGCTGGACCAGTGCATCTAATGCAGCCATGAACAAGCTAGACCAGTGCATTGAATGCAGCCATGAAACAGTATGGTATGTGAAGCACAGACTGCGTGTTTGGCTTTTGAGGTCTTAGTAAGATATTGTCTGATACATGAAAGGCTATTTTTTAACTGTTACACTAATTTGGGCTTCAGAACAGAGTGTAATATCAAGAATTACTCCTGGGTATTTTATTTTCTTAGTGTGGGAATGATATCAGCAAGTGATTCAGAATTCAGGAGAATAAGGGTGTTTGTGGTGAATATGAACACTATGGATATGCATTTTTTAGCACTGAGAATCAGGTGTGAATCATTAAGCCATTTCTCAGATAAGGCTCAAGCTACATGTAAGTGTTTACCTGCTAGTTCTTGGTTATTTGCTGAAGAAAGCAAAGTATTTGCATTAACCCACTGTATAGTCTTAAAGTTAACATGGTGGTTAGAGAGCTGACAAAATTGGTTGAAGAGTAGGGGTCACTGACTAGACTTATATAGAATGTTTTTGCCACTTATAAACTCACAGGAGAGCACTGACCACACCTATCTAGGGATTTCCTATCTGTGATGTAACTATAAAATCAGTAGAGTTTTGCTGGGGTTGCCAAGGCTGGTTAGCCTCATCTGTACTAACAAAATGCCTGACACCTCTTGAAATGTTTAAGTTCCTAGCTAATAAACTTTCTGTCCCTAAGTAGTGCAGTATTTACAGACAAGCTTTTCCTGTTACCACATCTAGATGCTTTTATGGAAATGTAGTCCTGCAAATTGCCAGTTGCCAACATATTTTTTTTTCTAGAATATAGCTGCAGTATTCAAAATGGCAACTTGATGGATTTTCTTTTTTTTTTTTTTGTTTTGTTCAGTGGATAAGTCATTGCTGTGATATGGGATCATTTTGGCCTTCCTTCAGAAGGCAGGACGTTTTCTCGCTGTTATACTTTTATTGATTAAGAGGGTGAGAGGGAATGGACAGTGATCATGCCACTGATTTTATAAATTTAGGAGTTCGGCCATCAGGGCCACCTAATCCCGAACCTTTAATTTGCTGGGGTATTTCACTAATTCTACATGTGATAGCTTACTTTGACTAGAACCAGAATTCCAGCTTTGAATAAGGATTATTGGCACAAGTAGAAGGTGTTCTGAGTAGACTGGGTACTGTCATTTTAAAAAAGAAACTCTGAATAATTCATCAGTTTCACTGTTGGAGGGGGCGTTAGGAGAAGGGGAGGGTGTAGTTATCTCCTGACTATTATTACTTGTCCACTACTTAATAGGGTGTTGTGTCCCAGTCAGAGCAACCCTTCTTGTCATCTCTAATGGATTTACTTACACTATTTTTTTTTTGTGTTGCACTGATCTCTGGGAGATGACTTTTATTTGGAGTCACTGGACCAGTGGCACTAAATTGTCAGACCTCTTCCTACTGAATTAACAGATTGGCCACAGTAAAATTAACAAAGATCTATCTTCATAAATTAAATTTCAGTGTTGTCATAGAGAATAAGGACAGTGTGATGCAGTCAGAAGACTGCTGTCATGACTTCAGTGTTGCCATAGAGAATGACAGTGTGATGAAGTCAGAAGACTGCCATCATGATGTCAGTGTTGTCATAGAGAATAAGGGCAGTGTGATACAGTCAGAAGACAGCTGTCATGATGTCAGTGTTGTCATAGAGAATAAGGACAGTGTGATGCAGTCAGAAGACTGCCATCATGATGTCAGTGTTGTCACAGAGAATAAGGACAGCGTGATGCAGGCAGAAGACTGCTGTCATGACTTCAGTGTTGTCATAGAGAATGACAGTGTGATGCAGTCAGAAGACTGCCATCATGATGCCAGTGTTATCATAGAGAATAAGGACAGTGTGATGCAGTCAGAAGACAGCTGTCATGATGTCAGTGTTATCATAGAGAATAAGGACAGTGTGATGCAGTCAGAAGACTGCCATCATGACGTCAGTGTTGTCATAGAGAATATGGACAGCATGATGCAGGCAGAAGACTGCTGTCATGACTTCAGTGTTGTCATAAAGAATGACAGCGTGATGCAGTCAGAAGACTGCTGTCATGATGTCAGTATTGTCATAGAGAATAAGGACAGTGTGACGCAGTCAGAAGACAGCTGTCATGATGTCAGTGTTGTCATAGAGAATACGGACAGTGTGATGCAGTCAGAAGACTGCTGTCATGACATCGGTGTTGTCATCGAGAATAAGGACAGTGTGATGCAGTCAGAGGACTGCTGTCATGACGTCAGTGTTGTCATAGAGAATGACAGTGTGATGCAGTCAGAAGACTGCCATCATGACGTCAGTGTTGTCATAGAGAATGACAGTGTGATGCAGTCATTAGACTGCCATCATGAGCTGTAGAAGCTGTAGATACATAGAGAGGAAAAATCAAGGACCCTCAGCAGAATTAATATAATCAGTGGGCACAGAAGGATTAATGGTGCTAAGAATCCTGATCAAGTTTAACAGAGTCAGGGCTATTTACATGATAGGTTCATAGCTACGTTCTAGAATAGCTGGCCTTGTGGGTCATTTTAAGCCTAGCCAATTTCTCTTTCAGAGGTGAGAATCAAACCGTTTAACTTATGACTGTGAGGTCAACACCTTAACCATTATACCAACACCCTACTCCTATGATTAATAAAGTGAAGGATATTATTTGTCAGGATTAACAGGTTTGGGGTGCCAATAGCAGAATTAAAAGAATCAGGGATCCTTATCCCGATTTACATATTCAGGGGCCTACAATAGAATTAACAGAGTCAGGGATCCTAATCTCAATTTACATATTCAGGGGCCTATAGAAGAATTAATAGAGTCAGGGATTCTAATCCCGATTTAAATATTCAGGGACCTGCAGTAAAATTAATAGAGTCAGGGATCCTAATCCTGATTTACATATTCAGGGGCCTACAGTAGAATTAATAGAGTCAGGGATCCTAATCCCGATTTACATATTCAGGGGCCTACAGTAGGATTAATAGAGTCAGTGATCCAAATCCCGATTTACATATTCAGGGGCCTAATGTAGGATTAATAGAGTCCGGGATCCTAATCCTGATTTACATATTCAGGGGCCTACAGTAGGATTAATAGAGTCAGTGATCCTAATCCCGATTTACATATTCAGGGGCCTAATGTAGGATTAATAGAGTCCGGGATCCTAATCCTGATTTACATATTCAGGGGCCTACAGTAGGATTAATAGAGTCAGTGATCCTAATCCCGATTTACATATTCAGGGGCCTAATGTAGGATTAATAGAGTCCAGGATCCTAATCCTGATTTACATATTCAGGGGCCTACAGTAGGATTAATAGACTCAGTGATCCTAATCCCGATTTACATATTCAGGGGCCTACAGTAGGATTGATAGAGTGATCCTAATCCCGATTTACATATTAATCCCAATTCACATATTCAGGGGCCTACAGTAGAATTAATAGAGTCGGGGATCCTAATCCCAATTTACATATTCAGGGACCTAAAGACAAGAAAAACTGCTAGGAACCACCATGAACAACGTATAAAACTATTTTATTTGATAAAGAACAAGCGCTTTCACGCACACATGTGCGCTTCATCAGGTTACAAATTACACAAGAAAAGCTTACTGCTTATATACAAAAATCAGTGTCAATTAAACAATTAATTAGTCAATAATCCATACAATTAAAGCAACAGCTATTCTATAGTTTTTCAAGATAGATGCATAACGCTCCTAATATTCACATTGAAGTATTAAAATATGTAGCTTCCAATAACATAATGTGCTACAAATCATTAATAACAAACCTAAAAACGATATCTAAAACCACATCGTATTCATGATACTCTTAATGCCCATATTAGGACATATAATTTCCGTTACATAATGTGCTACAAAGCATAAATAGACAAAACCTAGACAATGTCTAGAAACACAATTATGAAAACGATACTTAATATAAAATTCCTAAAGCAACCCAGGAAGTTACTGTTTGCTCTGTTTCGTCACTCTTAGATCCAGTAAAAGATATTTCTCATTATATCTCATTGCCGGTCAATGGCTACATCTACTAAAGTCGATCCACGTATGCTAGTACAGCACTAAGAGTTGCAATCTAGCATATTTATCTCTCATATATAAAATATTTAGTTAGAGATTACATCAACTAAATATGAATATCTTAACTCATAGACTAAACTATATTAGAACTAAGAAAAAGTTAAGAATATTCCATTAGTTAGCATAGACATATTTGACCTGCCCAGTCAATTTATAGTGCAGTACAAGCAAAACATACAAACAACAACACTTCATTCCCAAGTGCCAGATATCTACAGACCAACAATAAAAATCATAAAATATTCTATAACGAGCCCGTTAAGATTCCTAGCAATTATCCCGGCAATACAAAAAACCGGAAGGCATTCCAAGCGTATGCTCATATATGTATTTATTGTGTATTTTTGACCACTTACTATACTGTACGTTTCTAACTAAAATTATTAATGCTATTCACTAACATATGTTAGCCTATTATTCAAGCTATTATAATAAGTAATACAAAATGCATAACTTTATAAACCCTACAATTATTAAACAGTGTAGATTTATAAGGCTTGTGTCATATTAACAAATAATACTATATTAACATAATCCAAGGCATACATTAAGCCACAATATAAATAGTAACCATTAGCAGATTCAGGGACCTACAGTAGGATTAGTAGAGTCAGGGATCCTAATCCCGATTTACATATTCAGGGACCTACAGTAGGATTAATAGAGTCAGGGATCCTAATCCTGATTTACATATTTAGGGGCCTACAGTAGAATTAATTGAGTCAGGGATCCTAATACTGATTTACATATTCAGGGGCCGATAGTAGAATTAATAGAGTCAGGGATCCTAATCCTGATTTACATATTCAGGGGCATACAGTAGGATTAATAGAGTCAGGGATCTTAATCCCGATTTACATATTCAGGGGCCTACAGTAGGATTAATAGAGTCAGGGATCCTAATCCAGATTTACATATTCAGGGGCCTATAGTAGAATTAATAGAGTCAGGGATCCTAATCCCAATTTACATATTAAGGGGCCTACAGTAGGATTAATAGAGTCAGGGATCCTAATCCTGATTTACATATTCAGAGGTCTACAACAGGATTAATGGTGTCATCACTCATGACAGTATCAGGAGACAATATCAGGTTCAGTGCAGAGAATAAACTCTGACATGAATGACTGATATAAAAGTCAAGGGACTTACAGCAGACTTAAAGGAATCTGGGAGCTTCAATCAGGATTAATAGGTTCAGGGGCCACAACAAAATTAATAGATAAAATGAACCTGAGTGGGATAAATTAACATAGAAGAGTCTAGAAACATGATGGCATCCTAGATCCCCTCTTACACTATCATAACAAACCATTGAGCATGACACATATACTCACAATTTGAATTTATTTTTCAGTACATCAGATGTAGTGTACTTTTACATGAGCTGCATACTGCAGAACGTGATGCACAAGCTTTTGTTGATAAACAAAAATAAAAACAAATGAGATAATCAGCTTTATTTGAGAGTCTGTGGACACCTGGTATTGCAATGACTGCAGATGTCACATGTGCCATCTATTCACACACACACACACACACACACACACACACACACACACACACACACACACACACGCGCGCACACACACGTAGATATGCATGTATGCCTGTGTCCTTGAGCAGACGTGTACCCAAACACAGATACGACATGTTAACATGATTTAAATTGTACACTGAAGGCTTGAACATGACACCACACAAACATATGCACACGCACATACACACACACGCACACACATACATATATATATTTTATATATATATATATATATATATATATATATATATATATATATATATATATATGTATATATATATATATATATATATATATATATATATATATATATATATATATATATATATACACACATGCATAATTGTGTGCTTGAGCACACAGGTGCACCCAAACAGAGATACAACATGGTCACAAAATGCAAATTGTACACTGAAGTTTAAACATGATACCACACAGATGCCTGCACATGCAATGATTTAAACATGATAGAGCAGACATACACATACACAAATATATATATAGCTTACTTGTGTGCACACATTTATAGATGATATGCACATATGATGCAAAGCATGCACCAGTTGTTTAAACAGGATACCACAGACAAGCATGCAAGAGTAAACCAAAAGTGCAAACATGACACGCCACACACACTCACACACACATACATACACACAAACACACACACACACACACACACACACACACACACACACATAAACATACATGTACATGTGTACACACAAAGACACATACATATAGACATACATGCAGGGATGTGTGCATTTGCAGATACATGCATTACATGCACAGAGATGATATGCACATATGCAAATTGAAAATGAAAGATGCAACATAATACTACTTGCATATGTACACACACACACAAACACACACACACACACACACACACACACACACACACACACACACACACACACACATAAACATACATGTACATGTGTACACACAAAGACACATACATATAGACATACATGCAGGGATGTGTGCATTTGCAGATACATGCATTACATGCACAGAGATGATATGCACATATGCAAATTGAAAATGAAAGATGCAACATAATACTACTTGCATATGTACACACACACACAAACACACACACACACACACACACACACACACACACACACACACACACACACACACACACACATAAACATACATGTACATGTGTACACACAAAGACACATACATATAGACATACATGCAGGGATGTGTGCATTTGCAGATACATGCATTACATGCACAGAGATGATATGCACATATGCAAATTGAAAATGAAAGATGCAACATAATACTACTTGCATATGTACACACACACACACACACACACACACACACACACACACACACACACACACACACACACACACATGGTGTACATGCAAGTTACAAAGTATACACTGAAAATTTAAACACAGAGCAACATGTACACACTCCCTCACACACATAGACACACACACATTTGTACACATACATATCTGTGTGAATGCATGTGCACCACATGACTACATGTACACCCATACATACACACAAGTAATCGGTTTAAATATAACACCACGCATGTGCGTACACACATATATATGCAGCATGTGCACACACACAAACACACACACACACACACACACACACACACACACACACACACACACACACACAAGCACACACATATATTTACATACAGCAGTCTTCTATGTTTCCATGAATGCAGATACAAATATGCATATGTGTACATGAACAAAAAAGGAAAGCAGCCCTGACACAAAAGCCATTTGCATCTAAAACGTGCAAGTCATTTTTGTAACAGAATTAACAGAAATGGGATAAAACGTTATGAGATAGACCTCTGGTTAGCTTTATGAAGGACACACACACTTGTGTCAGTAGTAAATAGATTAATTTAACCAGGTAGGCCCATAGTCCCTTTTGAGAGCAACTCAAGGGCAGTGGCTGATTAAGTGACTTGCTCAAGGCCACACAGTAGATAAAGGAGGGCTAAGGGAGTCAAACCCTGTACTATAGGACCTATAACTTGCAGTCTTAACCCTGTTTATCAGCTGATAGGCTGGTACAATGGAGTAGGCATTTTTACAGTCAGGTTACCACAGCATGTCACACCGATCACTGCTGAATCTTTGATTAAACTTTTTTTAGGGATTTTCATTTTTAATTTTTATTCTGTTATTTTTAAGAACAGCATTACTGAGTGAGAATGGAGTCATTTTTTTAAAATACTGATTATTTAAAAACATTAGATTGTCTAAAGTCGGACAATGTAGATGGGGTTGAAGGAATGAAAAATAAGTTTCACTGCTGTGAAATGTGAAGTAGGAGATGGTCATGAGTCTCATAAGCTACAAACTACACATTTTACAAATAAATCTACAGCCTGTATACTAACTACAGAGCAGTGGTGCAGTATCAAAGTAGTCATCTCTAGTGACCAGATAGTAGCCCTGACATCTGATAGTGGTTCTCACTAGTGGCCTGAAGGTAGTAGAGAAAGGTGGGCATATTCCTCAACACTGATCTGAACATCATATGTGCTGTAACCAGTGGTGAAATCTATTTACCACTGACCTGAAGGCAGCACACCAATGTGAGAATGTCCCTCACTGATGATGTAAAGAGGGTACAAAGGTGAGGCAGTTGTCATGACACCTACCCAGTAGGTGGCACAGGAGTATGTGTGTGACCCTCAGCAGTGATATTAAGGTAGTACAGCACTGGGGAGTGGTCCTCAACAGAGATCTGAGCTTGAAAGTGTGCTATGGAAATAGTTCTGACCAGTGACTTTAATGTGGCATTGCAGTGTAGGAATGGTCCTCACTAGTGACCTAAATGTGACATAGCAATGTGGGAATTCTTCCCACCTGTCACCTAATGTAGTACAGCAGTGTGGAAATGGATGTAACCTGTCACATATAGGTGGAATAGCAGTGTGGAAATGGTCTTCCTAGCAAGTTAAAGGTGGTATTGAGATGTAAGAATGGTCCTCACATGTCACCTGAAGATGGTAAAGCAGTGTGGTAATGGATCTAACATGCCACCTGAATGTAGATTTGTAGTGTAAGAGTAGTCCTCACCTGTCATCTGAAGGTGGTAGAGTAGTGATGGAATGCTTCTAACCTGTCACCTAAAGGTGGACTTGTAGTGCAGGAATGGTCCCCACCTGCCATATGAAGGTGGACTAGCAGTGTAGAAATGGTCCTCACCTGTCACCTGAAGGTGGTATAGCAGTGTGAGAATGTATATATATATATATATATATATATATATATATATATATATATATATATATACATACATACATACATACATACAAATATTTCAAGCATGGGCATTAATGCACTTCCTGCTTGCCAATATACCAAAACACTTGTTCCCATAATAAGTGGCCAGCCTGTTCTTAAAAATATCTAAAACTTGCTTAAATGTAATTTGGTAGTCTGTTCCATGCATCACTTACTCTGTCAGAACCAGTTAGTGCACTTCTCATTCCTACAGAACCTGCTACAGAGGTTATCTGCTGATTCTCTAGTACTATTTGATAACCCAAATATTCCCAGAGGTAGTTGTCCCTAAATGCTCTATATACCTGAATAAGATCTCCTTGTAGATATCTGCAAGAGACACTGTACAAGTTTAGATATTTTAATCTTTCATAATAACTTAAATTTTCACTTCCATGGATGCCCTTGGTATATTTCCAATGTACTTCTTTCCAGTTTACTCAAGCTTGTTTTCTTATAAGGTTTAAATATTGTTATTCCATACTCAAGTTTCAGTCTAATGTAACTAACAAACAATGATTTCATCATTTCTGATTTTCTAGACTTTATATATTTTTTATACAGCCTATAGTTCTATAACAATCATTAACCAATTGGTTAACATGATTAGAAAAACTCATAGCTGGATCTATCCATATACCCAGGTCCTTAAATGAGTCTACAGTTTCAATCACTGTGTGCTGTATTAAATATTCACCTTTCAGTTTATGTCTCCCAAATCTCATATGCTTAATTTTTGATGTATTTATCAGCATATTATTCTCCTGTGCCCAAATGGTCAATTTAGTAAAGTTATGTTAAAGACATGCCTTATCTGTAACACATGTAATCAGTTTACCCAATTTCAAGTCATCTGCATATAGACTGTAGAACACCTCAGATGAAAACGTTAGGTCTGAAAGATACAATCTAAACAAGTAAAGGCCTAGGACAGAGTCTTGTGGGACACCTTGATTGTAACCAAGGATTTCACCTGTCAGTTGGTGTGTCATACTTGCCATGTCCTATTTGCAAGCCATGCAGCTATCCATCTTATCAGCAGTACATCAGTACCTAGTTGTACTAATTAATTGATCAGTGTTTTGTGTATGATTTGTGTCAAATGCTAAAGTTAAAACTATATAAATTACATCACAGCAACATTTTTCATTCATAGCTGTTATTATATTGATATAGAACATCATTTTACAGGTGGTAATAGATATACTGTCAACAAATGCATGCCGATATATGGTTTCAAGTCCCAGCCTATCTAGTTCTGACAATAACTTATCCAGTATTACTTTCTGTGTTATTTTTTCCACAACATGAATGTAGACTTAAGGGTCTAGATGACTCTGGATTTGTCCTACTCTCCTTTCCCTTAAAGACAGGTTTAATAACGTGTGCAATCTAGAGAAATCTCCCTATATTAATATGACCTAGTGAATAATAAATATAATTGTACAGTAAGTAGAATGGATCTAACTTGTTATCCAAAGGTGGACTTGTAGTGTGGGAATAGTCCTCACCTGTCACCTGAAGGTGGTATAGAAGTGTGAGAATGGATTTAACCTGTCACCTGCAGATGGTAGAGCATAGGGGAAGGGAATTTAACCTGTCACCTAAAGGTCACATAGCTGTGTGGGAATGAACTTCGCTAATGATTTATATGTAGCACATTAATGTGGAAACAGTTGCCACTAATGATACATAGTTGGAAAATCACTATTAAAACAAACTTTCCCATGTAGTAGAATGGAAAAGTGCAGGGGAATGGTCCTTATTCATGATGACATGGAGTTAAGCAATGTTGTGCCAAGGGCCATGTCCACTAACCAGGAAATGTCACAGCAGTTTGTAAAAATCCCTTAAAGTCATATGGATAGCAGAACATTACAGGCATAGTATTCACTACTGATAGTAAAGTAGCAATATCTGAATGGTTTTAAATAGTAAGACAGAAGTGGGCTAGCATTGTGTAAATGTTCTTCACCCATTAGTTGATGGTGGCAGAACTGTCTGACAATGGGCTGTGCCACTAATTTCAAAACAGAAACACAGTATGGAGTGCCCTCACTTGTGATGCAAAAGGGTCACAGTATTGTGACTGAGATATCTACATGGAAACAGCAGTCATTGTGGCTTCAAAACTGTGATGGCAGAACAGTAACAGACATGTTAAGGTGCGGTGATACAGTGGTCATGGCTGCCCCATTGAGCTGAGTGTGGCAGATGAATACGGACACGTGAGTCACTAGTGGACTGAAGAGTGCACAGTACTGTAGGAATGATATTTATCAGTGACCTGAAGACAATAAGGCAGTGTGTAAACACTTCCCTCTGGCCACATGAAGGCTATCAGAAACTTGGAGGAATGGTGTTCATCCATGTGCTAAGTGTGGTGGAGCACTGTGAGAACAGCAGTTATTTATTAGTTGGCACTTGCTAGTAATGATCCATCCACACTAATGAACAGATTGGGGGTAAATAGTATGGAATTAATCTAGGCAACTGATCTGAAGGTTAATGTGGGTTTAGAGAAGTGTCCAGGCCTGTGATATGAAAACAGTATGGGATTCTAAGAATAGCCCTGACTATTGACTAGAAAGCAAAGCCAGTTTAAAGGTGGCTATCATAAGTATCTTACAGGATAAAAAGGGTCTAAGGGAGGGAGAGAGGACCTTCATTGGATGAAGATAAACACTAGAACCCAGAGACATAGCTTGAACATCACAGGGAGGCAAGCTCCTAACTAATGTAAGTGTGGTACTCATGGAGGAGAGGGTTAACATGTGATACAGACACCACAATGCATAGACATCTCATGCGGGCAGGACACAGTGATGGTGGCTCGGATGATAGAAGGGATTCCAAATAGAAAATTTGCTCAGGATACATGATTAATACATAACAGAATAGCCATTTGGCCCTGTTACAGTAGCCATAACTGCAGGAACTTTAAATACATCCATGCACATTGAAGAATTGGGCAGAGACATATTGCACACTCATTTTGTACAGAGATACACATGCATACATGTTTGCTGATGTATATGAATCCATGTCTGTTCGCACGCACACACACACACACACACACACACACACACACACACACACACACACACACACACACACACACACACACACACACATGGATACTACAATAAATAAAATTAATAGAAGTGGAATATATTACATTAAGTCATTTTAAAACATCTTAGTAACATGCAAAAATGATATTTTATTACAGTGTGTTTAGGCTGCAATTATTTGCATATTTACATAGGTATACTATAATATGAATATGAATATGAGAAAGGGGAAACGTAACATAAATAAATGGAATGAAGGAGGGAGGAGGAGAATAAGGCAGTTAAAGAGATATGCTAAAAGCGTGCAGACAGAAATTATGTGACAGAGGGACAGAATGAGCTGTTGGCACAGGTGGACGAGGTGTTATTGTTAAGTGACCTGTTTACAAGCATTTCAGTTTTGTTTGGAGTGAAAGGGTAAGATAAGAGGTAATATCCTTGAGATGATCTGAAACGGATTCCCAAAGTTCTGGACTTAGGGAAGCTGAGCCTGGTACACTGAAGGTTGGAAGGTAGTATTTTAAGCAATGGGTCATTGTGGTCTTGGTTTCTGAGACAGTATGATAGTGTTTAGGGATAGAGATTGGCAGCTAATGGGCTAAAGGAATATGAGTTCAGTAATTTAAATAAGTGAGAGGCCAGTAGAAGGTGTGCCTTCTAATTTGGCTTTTGTCATGGTTAAGCAGTGATGTTCTTGTCTGCAAGAAAGAGTGATAGATCTGCATTTTTTAAATTTTTGATGCCTCAGCAAAATGTAGTAAGTCATATTCAAGTTGTGACAGAAGGATGTCCTTACCTATGGCTGATCTCATACAGCAGGGTAGAAAGTGAGATGTTTGCATAGGTGAGAATAGTAGGTAATTTATTTTTATTCCAGCTTTGTCTAGGTTTTTTGAAAGGAAAGAAATGAGTCCTGTCAAATCCTTGACATTTAAAGGAAGAGACATTTTCAATGTATATAAGAACACAGGAACAGAACATGGGGGACCATAAGACACCTGTCCATACTCCCCTCGGGGCAAACACACATAAAAGTTCTTGTTGCCCTTTTCAAGCACTTAATAGTCCTCATCCCACAAATTGACAGGGCCATACACAATAATCCGGTGGTAAATGTGATCCTACCCATGTAGTCATCAAGACTGCCCTTAAAGTTAGCCAAGGTAGTGCTTTGACCTGTAGTGGTAATTTATTTCATGGGATGGGAATAGATTGCCTTAAGAATTTTTCCCCACAGCATGCCTTATTTTTTGTTGGTGTACATTTAGTTCCTTAGACCAGGTGTTTGTGGAGTCACTGGTTTTATTAAGAAACAGGAGATCTGTTTCTGGTACATCTGTCTGTAACGTCATCCACCATGCTTTTCTTAGTTAAACCTATACATCACTAATGTGATGCAGTTCATTTTACCCCTCTAAGGAATCCCTGTCATCCGACTGATGTGGGCCGATTTATTTATGCCTCTGTGGGACACCACTAGTACAGCTGTTATATAACATCATACATTCGTGCCTGCGTCCCGATGCCATTAGTATAAATATTCTATTAATTCCATTCTGACTCATTCATCCTTTGTACGTCACGTATCATTATTTTTATCCATCTTGTATCTTTACGGCCTGCCTGATACTTAATGACATGTATGTCTCTGTTGCCTTTACCCATTACCAAAGCATTCTTATCTTTCACTTCTGTTCCTAGATAACATGTTAAATTAACATTTCATTCTAAACATTTTCCACATAAAGAGGCCTTTGTTTTTATTCTAGCACTTTTACAAAATTAAGCCACTTCACTAGTCTGTTTTCTGATGTTTGGAGTGTGTTCAGGCAAGTGATGCATGGTGATTTTCACCGCCTCACAGCAACAGGTTCTCTGGTTTGATTCTTGGCTGGAGTGCCTTCTGTGCTGAGTCAGCATGTTTGCTTGGGTTTCCTCCCACTTTTCAAAGACATGCATCTGGAGTGTTTCTCCCTGAGCCTGTGCTGAAAATGGGCGCTGTCCCTGTCGGACTTTCCTGGTAAAATAAACATTTTCGAGGAACTTCTAGTCTAGTTCCAAATAATGGTAGGTGTTTATGTTTTATTATACCATGACCCCCCCAAAACGTGCACGCTGATTGGCCAGCGTGCCCGTTGTAAATCGAGTTATACTAATGGAAAAAGGTCCGGTCGCCTGGACTTTTTTCCATTAGTATAACTCGTTTTTTTAAAACACTGTCTCGCTATGTTAAATGGGTTTAACATAGCAAGACAGCTTTAAAATAAGCAATGGAGATCTCCGTTGCTTATTTTAAAGCTGTCTCGCTATATCAAACCCATTTAACATAGCGAGACAGTGTTTTAAAAAAAAAGCAACGGAGAAAGCAAGATCTCCGTTGCTTTTTTTTTAGTGTTTCGCTATGTTAAATGAGTTTAACATAGCGAGACAGTTTTAAAATAAGCAACGGAGATGTCCGTTGCTTATTTTAAACTGTTTCGCTATGTTAAACTCATTTAACATAGCTTAAAAAAAAAGCAACGGAGATCTTGCTTTCTCCGTTGCTTTTGCTCACAGCTCTGATGTACTGTGCAGGCGCAGTACATCAGAACTGCCACGGATGCCAGACATCTGCGGAAGGGCAGTAAACAGGCATTATACTATGCCATTATTTAAGAAAAGTAATAGTTTCTTTTCTTAAATAATGTCATGGTATAATAGCAATAACCCACTTCTGGGTGTGGGTAATGCTAAATTTACCACGGTTGGCTGTTTGGTCCCTCGGGCTTCGCCCTCGGGACCAAACCACGCCAACCGTGGGTAAATTTAGCATTACCCACACCCAGGCGTGGGTTATTGCTATATTACATCATCCTGTTAATGGTTATAATCCATTTCATTGTATATGAATTTCTTTTAGGCTTCTGTTCTCAGTATTAACTTGCCTGTTGACTTCTTATATTTTACATTTTCTACCAGTTGTTTATTTCTTCATGAGTTTAGACTGAAAATGTACTTTTCAAATAATCCAGTTATCCAGTTAATAATGAACACATTTATAATGCTTTTATGTCATGTTTGCCAAATTAATGATGACACAACTACAGATGGAGACAACCTCTTAGTTTAACAAAATAGGCATATTTTCAAATGCTGGCATGGATGTTAATTTAAAACATTCTGTTGTTAATCTAGCAATTTGAACTGGTGCATGTTTATCTTTTTTTCAACCATGAAGTTAGCAACAAGGACAAAGGGAAAATTCAGTCTGTATAACAATTTTGAGTAGCCAGTTAACAAAATACATTTTTGAGAAGAAATCAGAGCAAGCTGATACAAAACAAGCAAACTTCAGACAGACTGTGTTTGAAGTTCAGGATTGAACCTCAGAAAATATCTTCGAGAAGAGAGAGCTCTTAACCATGGTGCCATTGCCCTGCCGTAACTCAGTACATTATGTTGATAGCAGCACATTCTGCAAACTCTTCCCTGTACAGTTTCTTGCTAAAATTGTGAAATACACTGCATTATGATCATAACAGCAGGTGTTATTTACACTTTTCCTGCTTTCACTGCTACAGCCTGCCATCTTGGTATGGTACCCTCACACAGTCAGGACCACTATCTTACGTATGAGCTCTGTTCTCTGTAGCTAAATGTTGTTCAGGTTGTGAACTGCATATGACTCCAGTTATTTACTCTGTTCCCTACTGTTAAAGCATATTTTACTAGCTTTTCCTACATTGTCTGTATCACCCAAAACTGAGTTGTGCTTCATTAATTTTCCTGTTCTGAGAAGCATAACTCGTAAAATGACTATAATATAAAAAAACTGATGATCGTAGGTATAACCCCCCTGCATCTTACTCACCCCTCTGACTTGTATATACCAGCTCTTTGTCTGCACAACGGTTGGGAAGCTGCATGCGATTCTCACAATCTGCTATTAAAAGAAACCATATATGTGATTCTCACAGTCTGAGATTAAAAATAAGCACAGTAAAGTTACTTAATGAGCCTACCCTCAATGGAGTACAATTAAGCCAATGTATATGCTCATAGGTTTGTAGCAGGCTAACTCCCCTTGCAGGCCATTTTAAGTCTAGCCAGTTATCTAACTTGGTGCTTAAACGTAACAGATCCCATCTGAGTTTCGATTCACCATAGTCTTTCTAAGATCTATACAGGTTCATAGGTTCATACTAGCCTTATTGCCCTGCAATAATGCTCCTACTGGGGACCAAACCCAGTGCTGTCTGCATGTTAGGCAGATATGATAAACACTACATTGCTTTAAAGTTGTTATAGTTTGAACAGCACACAGCAGCAGCTATTTCATCTGTTCATTGCTACCATTTCAGAAACATGCTTTACTATAATGTAAAACATTTATAAAAGGAACGCTACTGCATCTGCCAGAGAGGTGTAACTAGGGCAGAAAAAAGGGGGTACCAATGGTGTGGGAAGGCAGCAGCGGCATTATTAAATGAATGATGATCCTGTGCTTAACTGAACCACTTAGCAAGCTGTTGCAATTGCATTTTTTTTTTCAGGTTTGAGAACAGCATTTGTTTTTTTCAGTTGAGGTGTGTCAGTTTAAGAATTTACAGAGGGCACCAGATGAGTTACTTACACAGTTCTGGCAGCTGCTACCTACAATGTTCCTGCTCACAGTATTAAACATGACTGCATGAGCTATTTTCTGGTTATAATGGGATCGGTACATCAAAACAGATGATACTTTATCAAGATTATTCCATTCAGAACTAGAGGTATATGTAAAAACAATGTTTTGAAGAGAAATCCTCCTCATCATCAGCCCTCTTCCCATTTTCTACATGGGGGGGGGGGGTCGGGGTGTCATGTTATCTGTTGCTCTCTCTCTCTCGATTCAGTACCACACTCCTGCCTTCTTCAACACTCATGCCTGACTGTTGCAGATCTTCTTTCACATAATCCATCCACCTCTTTGCTGGATGCCCTCGTTTCCTCTTACCTCCATCCTGTCTGCCTCAAATCTTCTTCACCAGATTGTCTTCTGCTTTTCTGAACACGTCCCTGCATCACCATAATCTGTTCTCTTTGATCTTTTCTGCAATTGAAGCTATTCTGGCTTCTGTACTTCTGTCCTCATTTCTTCATCTGTTCCACAGTGTGTATCCTACCACCCTTCTCAAGCTCTTTATCTCCATCACCTCTAGCTTCCACATCTGCCCTGCCTTTACTGCCCAGTTTTCTGTACCATACAGTAGTACTGGTTACACCACTGTCTTGTACACCCTACTTTTCAGCTTCTTTGGCATTCTTCTGTCACACACTACACCTGACACTCTATGCCAGTTGGCTGCAGACCCTCCAATAGTAGCTTTGACCTTCATTCATACTTCCCTTCTCTTCAACTACGTCTCCCAGATACTTGAAGCTGTTAACCTACTCCACTATCTTCCCTTCCATCTCAGTTCTCATCTTCTCTTGATTTCCCCAATTTGCTGCCATTACCACTGTCATATCTGTACTTAGTTTCATCCCATGCGTCTTCAGTTTTGCATTACATTCTCCTATCCTTTGCTGACGTCCTAGCTCAGAGTCTGTACTGCCACATCATCTGCTTACAGCAACTTTGTTGATCTGTCCCCACTGACCTGTTTGCTAATGTAGTCCATCACCAGGATGAACAGCAGTGAGCTCAGAGATTAACCCTGATGCACACCCATTCCAACTGGGAACACCTCTGTGAGACCAAACACTGTTTGTACTTGAGTCATCAGGTCTTTGTACATAGCGTGCACTAATTCTGCCAATGTTTCTGGGACTTTGAACCACCACAGAACTGCTAACATCAGCTTTCTTGGGACCTTGTCATATGCTTTTTCTAAGTCTATGAATGCCCAGTTGGAATCTTTCCTCATCTCAACTGTCTGTCTCACTGCAAACATTGTGTCAGTTGTGATGCATCCTGATCTGAATCTGAACTGCTTATGTCCCATCTCACTTTCAACAACTCTGCAAATCCATTTATCAATCACCCTCTCCAGAACTTTCATGGTGTGACAGGAGTTTGATACTTCTGTACTGTCCACAGATTTAGATTAATTACATGACTATGTTAGTTGATGTATCTGTGTTAATATGGAATACCATCACAGCATTATCACTCACATTGACTGTCAGGCTGTGTCCACATCTTGTTAACCTAGTGTGAATTTGAAAAGTGCTACAGAAAAGGAATGCTGTTTTAACAAGGCATCTAAACCTGTATTTGACATTTTACTGCAACATAAATTCTTGTTATTACAATACTACAGCACAGGTTCATGATATCTGTCTGTTCTGGGGATAATCCTACATGATTGCTACGGGAAACAGTAGCACGACAAAGTGTGATGACATATAGTACACTTATTACTGTATATTCTTGATATTTGGGACACACGCATATTGAAATAATCTGTTTTCTTTGTCTTCTTTCAGATCAGAATAATTTTTTGGTCCAAGACATTGTAGAAGAAGACCCTGACAGTCTCTGGGCAACTGCATCCACTTTCATCATGCTTTTCCTCTTCAGCATTCTGTACAGTGCGGGTGTCACACTGTTTAAGGTACTGCTATGAACTATGGGAGCACGGGTGTCACACTGTTTAAGGTACTGCTGTGAACTATGGGAGCACAGGTGTCACACTGTTTACGGTACTGCTATGAACTATGGGAGCATGGGTGTCACACTGTTTAAGGTAATGCTATGAACTATGGGAGCATGGGTGTCACACGGTTTAAGGTACTGCTATGAACTATGGGAGCACGGGTGTCACACTGTTTAAGGTACTGCTATGAACTGTGGGAGCATGTGTGTCACACTGTTTAAAGTACTGCTATGAATTTAAGGTACTGCTATGAACTATGGGAGCACGGTGTCACACTGTTTAAAGTACTGCTATGAATTTAAGGTACTGCTATGAACTATGGGAACACGGGTGTCACACTATTTAAGGTACTGCTATGACCTATGGGAGCATGGGTGTCACACTGTTTAAAGTACTGCTATGAATTTAAGGTACTGCTATGAACTATGGGATCATGGGTGTCAAACTCTTTAAAGTACTGCTATGAACTATGGGAGCATGGGCATCACACTGTTTAACGTACTGCTTTGAACTATGGGAGCACAGGTGTCACACTTTAAGGTACTGCTATAAACTATGGGAGCACAGGTGTCACACTGTTTAACCCATACTAGCTAGTAGACCACTCAACAAGTAATTTAATAACAAATGGTTTTTATATATTTTATATATATTATATTTTTATATATAATATATTTTTACATGTATTAAATTTTTTACTCATCACTTTTTTATATATAACAGGTAGTTTATAGCTGCTACAAACATTGAATCACAGTTCCAGGGCCCAACAAAACTGTTGATCTCCCACCTCTGTGATCATGCTCCCATTATCTGATGTGACACTCTTATCTCCCCACTCCTGCTACCCAGGAGGGCACACAACATTTAGATGGGTCACCATGCCTGTCAAGAGAGGCTCCCCTGTGAGTGACAGTATTGCTGCTTCTACTTTTGGGCCTCTAAGAGTAGACCATAGCACCACATCTGACATGCAGATACACTTGATATGGCAGCTTACTAGTGGATCAAGCTAGTGGTTACTATTACAGCTGACATCACAGATGTGGTTGGCTCTAGGCATCAGTCAACAGATAATCCAGGCACAGTGCTTAGCTACCCACACCGACATGCAGAAAATTGCTGTGTGGTGTAGCCTCTGACAGGTTGTCATCCAATACTGCTAAAGATTTCAGGAGAAACTGGAGACCAGAAAGGATTCCATGACTGGATTTATGGAATCAGTAGTGGCACAATTTCCATCCATGGATACATATAACACCTCATTTCAATGGTTTTCAGTGCCATGAAAAGTATTCTATACCCTAGTATTACTTATGGCTGGGGAATGCATATACATGAGGGCTGAATAGGTTGAATTTCAGAATGAACACAGTGTGCCTAGTGTGGTCAGGATATCACCTACCCCACCTCATGCCATGGAGTGGACATGCTACAGAGATACCTGGAATAGGGCACTTCAAGTGGGCAGCCTCTGCAGGTCCCAGTCTACCAATTCATCTTAGTTCTTCTTGTGCTGCATCCATCTATCTATCTATCTATCTATCTATCTATCTATCTATCTATCTATCTATCTATCTATCTATCTCTGTCTGTCTATCTATCTATAAGTCTATCTGCCTGTCTATCTATGTTTATCTACCTATCTATCTTTCTGTCTGCATGTCATTCTATTAGCCTATCTATGTTTCTGTCAGTCTGCCTGCCTGCCTACGCATTTATCTGTCAGTCTGTCTGCCTATCTATCCATCTATATATCTCTATCAGTCTGTCTATATATTTATATATCTGCCTGTTCATCTATTTATCTGTCTATAAGTTTATCCATCTATCTAGCTGTCAGTCTATTTATCTATCTTTCTATCAGTCTATCTGCCTGTCTATGCATCTATTAATCCATATATCTATTAATCCATCTATCTATCTATCTATCTATCTATCTATCTATCTATCTATCTATCTATCTATCTATCTATCTATCTATCCATCTATATGTCTGTCTATCTACCCATCTATTGATCTTTCTGCCTATCCATCCATCCATACTCAACTCTTTTCCCATTTTGCACATGGGGTCAGGGTGTCACAACCTCAATGACAATCATCTCAAGCCAAGGTTTACACTAGCCGTGCCACGGTAATTCATTTGCACCACTCACTCATGCACACACTCTCACCTATGGCCAATTTAGAGTGTCCAATCCACCTACTGCATGCCTTTGGAATATGGGAGGAAAGTGGTGCACTCAGAGGAAAACCATGACTGCAGGCAGGACATGCAGACTCTGCACAGAAGGCACCCCAGCCGAGAATTGAACCGGAGATATATATATATATATATATATATATATATATATATATATATATATATATATATGTATATATGGGTTCCTATGAATACACCGACAGTCATAACATCGACACTCACCTCATCGACACCAAAGCATCGACTGTTCAGAACATCGACATTCCAGGTAAGCGGTCTTCCCCCTTACAGGACCCATGGTAACACTTGTTTCCCTGTTGCAACGCGTAAGGTTTACACGACTGTTTACAATTTGCGTTGTCCTTAATGTCGTAATAGAGAAACAAGTGCTACCATGGGTCCTGTAAGGGGGAAGATCGCTTACCTGGAATGTCGATGTTCTGAACAGTCGATGCTTTGGTGTCGATGAGGTGAGTGTCTATGTTATTATGACTGTCGGTGTATTCATAGGAACCCGTATATATATATATATATATATATATATATATATATATATATATATATATATATATATATATATATATAGATAGATATAGATATATATATAGGTCTACTTGAGAATATCAAAACACTACATCATCAAAGATGAATTCCTCAAGATGACATCTTCAAAACTTGAAAACATCGAAATTGAATAATCGGATCATCAAAAACAAACCCTGGGAAAAGACCCATTTGGCCACCACGGTGAACATTGCCCTTTCCTCTCTGCAGTCCAATCTCAGAGTTGGTGTATTTAGTTGGGGGGGGTGTGGGGAAGCTCTCCACTTGGGAGGTTTTACTTGCTTTGTTGTTTGTTTTTTTTGTCCTTGTGGCCAAGTGGTTCTTTTCCCAGGATGGCTTTCGGAGTTCTAGGTGTTTGTTGTTTTAAAGTTTCTAAGATGTTGTCTCAATGAATTCATCTTCAATGATGTGGCATTTCAATATTTTGAAATAGAGCCATATATATATGCCCCCAAAATGTATCTAGCACTCAATAATAGGAGACAGGATACGTTTTTGGGGCATATGTGGATTTGCTTTTCTGTGTACCAGTTTGCTGGATATGTGCACCAAGTGTTTTGGTTTTGTGTATATATATATATATATATATATATATATATATATATATATATATATATATATATATATATATATATATATATATAATTGATAATTAAACTAAACCTTCTAACTGATTATCCTATAACTTGCAGCTTCCACATCCAACACACCCACAATCAGTTATGTCTTTCACTCTGTCCCCTCCCACCTCACTAACCATTATTTCATCCCCCACACAACACTTTCTGCCCTACCACATCACTTTATCAGTATACATATCTCTCTACTAAATTCCACACACCAACCCACCCATATTTTTCTTCTATTTCTCTGTTATTTCACCAAGTCAGTTATCACCCCCGTTTTGAGCAACTCTCTCCTACTCATTACCCCCTACCTAGTCTGCCATGCCACTACCTTCATCACGTCAAACATAACACACTACCCCTCTCCTACACTCCCCACTATTGCATACCACACAAAACCTCTCCCTAATGACTTCTTAAAAATGCTGCCAGCTCTATCACCTATCCCATATCTATCCTAATCAATCGATCCATCGCAGAGCAATATGCCCCCATACTCTGGAAAATATCCCATATCATCCTCCTCCACAAGGGAGACCCATCCAAAAATCTCTTTAGTTATCAGCCATTGCCATTCTCTCACCCCTAGCCAAAATCTTAGAGAAATGTATCCATGAGCAGCTCCTAGACCACCTCACTACAAATAACCTCTTATCTAGTTCACAGCATGGCTTCCGTCCAAAACACAGTACCTCCACAGCCCTCATAGGTTTCACTAACTACATCAACCTCCTCAAAAACAATGGACAACTAGTCTCTACTATATTCCTTGATATGTCCAAAGCTTGGTATCCCACCAACTACTACTCAACACTCTTGCCTCCTTCAGCCTCAACTCTGCAGCTCTCAGCTGGTTCTTTATCTACCTTACTAATCGACAACAGGCAACTAAATGGGATAACAAACTCTCCACACTTCTCACACTCCTCACAGTCTCCATTGGGGTTCCTCAGGGCTCCATCTTCTTATTATTATATTCGCAAATAGTCTAAACACTGCCAGTATATCTGCTTCTATCATTCAATATGCTGATGACGCTACTCTTATTTGCTTTGCTCCCATACCCAGGAACTCCAGCATAAACTGCAAAACTCATTTCTAGATATTGAAAATTATCTAAATGAACTTCAACTCATCCTAAACCCAAACAAAACAAAGTTAATGATCTTTTCCAACAGGAAATTCAAAGCAAACCCACCCCCTCTCTCCATCTACTCCATTAATGGCACTTTAATAGAACCAGTTAACCAAACAAAACTACTTGGTGTCACAAGTGTCACTACTAGACAGAGGCACAGTATTCTAAATCTATTCTGTGCATTTTTGTACCATTTCATGGGGTGGCGAAAGCCACATCACTATGGCTAGACTTACAAATGCCCCAGGGCAGATAGCCTAGTACTAAACTATGAAACTATGAAACTATGAATAAACAGCAATGTAACATTCGATAAACACATATCATTCACAATTAAGAAAGTTCACATCAAACTTGGTGCTCTTTATAGGGCCAAACCTTACCTTACTCAAAATTCCAGACTAGTCACAGCCAGATCCCACCTCCTATCTACTCTCTTCTACTGTTCTCACATTTTCGCTAACCTGTGCATGTCTGATTTACATCTACTTGATTCCTGCTATAACAAAACAACAAAATCTGCTGCTAATATACCCAACAGGACCCATCATTGTCTTGCTCTTCAAATACTACACTGGCTTGAATGTCCCAATCTGTTATTGGTCAATCAGCTCACCACTGCCCACTGTATTATCCACAAACATGAAAACTGCCCTGCACTCTCCAACCTAATGCAACTAAATACCAACCCCAGGACCCCTAGATCATCCGGTAAACTTATACTCACCACTGCCCACTGTATTATCCACAAACCTGAAAACTGCCCTGCACTCTCCAACCTAATGCAACTAAATACCAACCCCAGGACCCCTAGATCATCCGGTAAACTTATACTCACCACTGCCCACTGTATTATCCACAAACCTGAAAACTGCCCTGCACTCTCCAACCTAATGCAACTAAATACCACCCCAGGACCCCTAGATCATCCGGTAAACTTATACTCACCACTGCCCACTGTATTATCCACAAACCTGAAAACTGCCCTGCACTCTCCAACCTACTGCAACTAAATACCAACCCCAGGACCCCTAGATCATCTGGTAAACTTATACTCACCACTGCCCACTGTATTATCCACAAACCTGAAAACTGCCCTGCACTCTCCAACCTACTGCAACTAAATACCAACCCCAGGACCCCTAGATCATCCGGTAAACTTATACTCATCACTGCCTACTGTATTATCCACAAACATGAAAACTGCCCTGCACTCTCCAACCTAATGCAACTAAATACCACCCCCAGGACCCCAGATCATCCGGTAAACTTATACTCATCACTGCCTACTGTATTATCCACAAACATGAAAACTGCCCTGCACTCTCCAACCTAATGCAACTAAATACCACCCCCAGGACCCCTAGATCATCCGGTAAACTTATACTCATCACTGCCTACTGTATTATCCACAAACATGAAAACTGCCCTGCACTCTCCAACCTACTGCAACTAAATACCACACCCAGGACCCCTAGATCATCCGGTAAACGTATACTCACCACTGCCCACTGTATTATCCACAAACCTGAAAACTGCCCTGCACTCTCCAACCTACTGCAACTAAATACCAACCCCAGGACCCCTAGATCATCCGGTAAACTTATACTCATCACTGCCTACTGTATTATCCACAAACATGAAAACTGCCCTGCACTCTCCAACCTAATGCAACTAAATACCATCCCCAGGACCCCTAGATCATGCGGTAAACTTATACTCACCACTGCCCACTGTATTATCCACAAACCTGAAAACTGCCCTGCACTCTCCAACCTACTGCAACTAAATACCAACCCCAGGACCCCTAGATCATCCGGTAAACTTATACTCATCACTGCCTACTGTATTATCCACAAACATGAAAACTGCCCTGCACTCTCCAACCTAATGCAACTAAATACCACCCCCAGGACCCCTAGATCATGCGGTAAACTTATACTCAGGGTTATAAAGTCCCATTATTACTTCGGTGACTCTCTCTTCTCCTTCAAAGTAGCCAAAAAGTGGAACTTATCACCCCAGAATACCTTAAAAAACACAGGAAGTCATAGCTTCAAATAGTACTCCTTCCATCTTCCTCGGATGTCCTGTGGATTGTTGAGCAGGTTGTTTCTGGCATCTTTTATGAATGGTGTGTGATGACTATCTTCTTTATCTTTCTGTCTTTGTTTTGCAAGCTAATAGAGTTTATTTCTGCCATCCACCAAATCACTTTCCAGAAGCTGGTACAGTGCCTCTGATGCTTTATTCTTTATTATTGCAACTGCATTCTTAGCCTCTTTGTTAGCCAACCAGTATTCCTTCTTCAGATGGTCCGTCTTTTCTTTCTTTGAGTTTTCTTGGAACACTGCTTGCAGCTGAATGGGGCAACCAGTGCTTTATGCTGCAGACCAACTGCTTAATTCGGAATTACTTTGCAGTCACTGATCCTAGGAGAAAGTCTACCTGAGTTGCATGTTGGCCAGTCCTCTATATGATTTTGTGACTGCCTGCCTTGCTGAACCATGTGTTGGCCCCTATCAAGCCATTTGCCAGACAGAAGTCTAGAATAGCCTCACCTTCTTCTTTCCTTACCTGTGTGGACCCAGGCAGTACTCATATCTTGTTCAATTTCTCCAGCTATGTGCATTTAGGTCCTGCATTGTCAACACCAACTCACGTTGTCCTGCTTTATCTAGTAGGCCCTGAAACTGGTGCCTGAATGCAGTGTTTTCCTCACTATCACACTCTGCTGTGGTTGAGATTATGAATGCTGCCCTATACTTACACTGGAATCCATGAGTTTGTCACTAATTCTGATGACATCCCTCACTGTCTTCTGAAGCCTCTCCCTTACCATATTTCAAATCTGTCCTCCTGTTGAGTGGTAGACTCTGGAACCCGGGCCAAGTGGCTTTTCTTCCCTGCCTTTCCATACTGTCTCCTGGATACAAAGAATGTCCAGCCTCCTCCTTACCATCACATTATCCACTTGTAATGTGTGCGCTATCAGTGAACCTACATTTAGTGTAGCAATTCTTAGTTCATGTGTGTCAGTTTAATTGGTTTTATGTATAGCTTTCTCTCAACAGAGCTATCCCAGGGTTGATACTGGGCTTTATGACCAGCACACACTAGCCAATGGTGCACATAGACTCCTCCCAGCATTAACAAGGGGCCCTGGTAATGGCCAGAGTAGGCAGGATCCTCTACCTACTTATCATCAGTAAATACCCATGCCTATATTTGGCAACATTAGTCATCATGACCAAGTCACCTAAAGCCACTTTTTGCCCTGTTGAGTGGCTATCCCTGATACAGCATACAGTCTGTTATATATATGCTCTCCTATTGAGAGGATACTGTTCACGTCTCCACAATTCTTCCCTTATAGGCATCATCTAGAGTTTGTGCTGCTGCCCACAATGCTATTCTTGGGAGGAATAAACAACATGTTTTTGGAGGTGAGAGGAAAACCAGAGAGCAACAGGGAAAACATACAAACTCCCTAGTGCCATTGGCCAGGAGTCAGGATCGAACCTCCTATGTTATGCAGGGTGGGCAAAGGCATTAATCATTATGCTAACTGTGTTCTATATAAAGGGATCTTAATCTCTTTTGCAAAATAACAGAATATGTCGAAGGGCTAGGTTAGTCCCACAGAAGATACTAGTTCTGTGGAAGTGTCCTGTGCTGCTCATAAAGACAAAGTACTTCTCTACTATTCAGATGACATTTGGAGGAATGGATGGGTAACCACAAATTCTGGTTTAGCACCCCTGTCCCTCATTGATAGGGGAAACATGTAAATATCCCAGCATGTCCTGGTTTACTGTATCTCTGGCTTATTTGTATGCAAATTATAAGGGCTAAGAACTTCCACGGCAATATTACACCAGGCTTCCTAAGAGCATCACAAAACAATAACCCAGTAAGTGACTATGAACCTATGAACAAGTCTTAGAATCCTTGTCAAAAGCTATAAATAATGCTTCCATGGGACTGGACAACTCATCAGTCTGAATTCCTATCAGTACCAAGGATTCAATATCTGAGCTTCTGTTTAAACTGTTCAACCACAGCCCAACTACAGGACCCCCTCCTGATGTTTAAGTATGCGATATCTGATCCTCTGTTTAAACCACAGCCTAGCTACAGAATTTGCTCCTGATGCCTGAGAACAGCCACTGTGACTCCTTTACACAAGCGTGACTCTTCTATGGACCTGGGTAATTAGAGAACCATCAGTCTCACTGGCCTTATATGCAAAGCCAAGAAAAATATCAAAGAAGAACTCATTTATGCAAAAAGAGCAACTTAACTGAACAAGATTCCAATCATTTTCATTTTGGGAAGGGTGGGCCCTGCGTCCTGAACCTGGTCATATTTTTTTAAAAGGTTATAAGGGGTGTGGACAGTGGTCATTCTGTGCACACTGCTTATCTTGATCTGGCATAGACTTTTTGATATTCCCCATATGCTGGTGTTGTTGAAAACTAGACAAGCTTAATGTTAAAAACATGAAACCAATGGGGCACCACAGGGATCATGGGTCCTGTCCTGTTTGTTATTTATTTTGAAGCAATCCAAGCCTATATCCCAGAAATATGGTTGAAGAAGTTCGCTGATGACTGCAAACTGGGTACTCTTATTTATTTATTTTATTTATTTTACATTTGTTGACCGGGCTAGTCTAGCTGGATATATGACCATTTTCAGTAGAGGCCCAGGTAGAAAAGCCCCAAGCAGAGGCAGTAAAAAAAATATACAATATTCATATTCATATAGTTTGTACATAAGATAAACATGTACAGAGTCCTTTGTAGGGTTTAAGCTAATATAGAGAACAACAACATCTGAGAGAAAAAAACATATAAAGATTTTTTTTTTTTTATGGCGTACTAAGAAGGAAATCTCATTATATCCTAAGTTGAGGTTAGCTAACTTGTTAATACAGGTCGGCAACATAGAACAATAGAGCAGAGAAGTAAAGGGAGAGCAAGAAGGGTAAATGAGACATCAGTCCGGGTTAGAGCAGGGACAAGGCCAGTGTGTTTTAAGATATTCTTTAAGATGTTTTTTTTTTTAAAAACTGTGTGGGAGAGAGAGTTGAGAGTTCACTTGGAAGCTGGTTCCAGGTTTTTCCCACTGTGTTAGTGAAAAGTGAGTCCCCAGCTTTGTTGTTAAATTTAATAGTGGAAACTAGAAGCTTATTAGTTGAGCGAAGTGTAGTAAGATTTTTATAAGAGGTAGTCAGATTAGTGATGATTGGGGTATTATTAGGGTGGTAAAGTATCTTTTGGGTGATAGCAAGTTGTTGACAGAGTAGCTGGTTTTGCAGTTCTAACCATCCCAGTTGTTTGAGGTTGTGACAGTGGTGGGTTTTGAAAGGATTGTCAGTGGCAAATCTGGCTATGTTATTATAGCTAGTTGCAAGTTTGTTAAGGTTGTTTTTAAATAGATTGGTATATATGGCAGAGGCATAGAACAGGGTAGAGATCAGGTGGGTCTGGGCAACAGTGGTTCTGGCTATTGGTGTAAGGAAGGGTTTGATTCTATAAAGGGAGCCTAGTTTTTTGTTGACAGACTTTATGGTAGTGGTAGTATTAATATGATCATCATTGCTAAGGTTGTTGTCTATTGTTATCCCCAGGAGACGGGTTGTAGTGTCAGGGGATATGCTAGTTCCATTGTGAGAGGTTACTGTTAAGTGAATTTCTGGTGACTTTTGAGTAGGAACAAAGAGTAATAATTTTGTTTTTTTGGGGTTCAGGAGGAGGCAGTGTTGCATGAACTAATTTTCAACAATATTAAATACTGTTTGGGTGAGGATCTGGAGTGAGGTTATGGATTTGGCTGAACATATTAATGTTGAGTCATCTGCATAGTGTATACAGGTGGCTTGAGGAATTTTGGTATTTAAATGAAAGAAAAGAATGCCACGGCTGGACTGCAAAGAACCGTTTTTTAATAACGTGAATGGGCTTTTAGTATATCAATAAGCAGAAGATGGCTGACCATGTCAAAGGCTTTTGAAAGGTCGATAAATATTGCAGAGGAAAGAGAGTTATTGTTACGATTTTTGTTTATACACTCAGAAAAGAATAGCAGGGCAGTTGTTGTGCTATAGAATGGTCTGAAGCCATGTTGGCAGTTAGCTAGTAAATTATTCTGGAGAAGGTGGTCAAGTAGTTGTCGCTGGATGCATTTTCCATTATTTTAGCTATTGGAGAGAGTATGGCGATCAGTCAAAAGTTGGAAATCTCAGTTGATGTCCCACCTTTATGTAGAGGGATGATGTGAGAGACTTTCCAGATGGAAGGGATTTTGCTTTCTGTAACTGTTCTATTTTATAAGGATAGAAATGGGATAGGCAATGGCTTTAGCTGCAATTTGCAGGTATTCTGCTGGTAGACAGTCAGCAGAAGGGGTGCATGGCTTGGGTTTTTGAAGGAGGTTGCAAATGAGGGATGTAGGTACCAGTTGTATATGAAAGGAAAGAACTGGACTGATTGCGGTATTTAATGGGCACGTGCTAATAGATGGTAATGTATTAGCTAGAGTTTTTATGGCTTCTGTAAAGTAGTTGTTAAAGGTATCAGCAATATGCTTAGAATTATTATGGGTGATTCCTGATGGGGCAGGAGTTTTAGAGTGCCCTGGCTAAAGTAGTTTGTTAATGCCTGATCAGAACTTGTTGGTGGGTTTGCTGGAGGTGAAGGTAAAAGTTTTTTTTGTCTAGCAGAATGTCTTTTTGGTGGCATTTCTTAACTGTTTAAAGTAATGGTGATCTGCTGGGCTTTTAGAGGCTCTCCATTTGGCCCAAATTTTATTTTTTAGGTGGATCTTTTGCCTAGTTTATTCTGTGAGCCATGGGGCAATTTTGGTTTTAATTTGGGAAGAGCGATAGGGGGCATGGTAGTCTAGGATTTGTAGGAATCTAGTATTACAGTAGGTCACTGCTTCATCAAGTTGAAGATGATGCAGTGGTGACCAGTCACATGCTTTCAGTTCTGTTTGGAAGCTCTCTGAATGAAAGTGTTTTTTAGAGTGGGAGGATTTGAAAATATTAGAATTAGGGCTATGATTTTTTTGTTTAAATATATAGGTTAGAGCATGGTCACTGATATCATTTGGAAGGGTTCCTGGTTTATAGATACCAGGGTGGCTTTTTATGAGGATGCAGTCTAGGGTGGTTTCCTTACTACTTGGTTTATGGATTCTAGTAGGAGTAATTATTATTTGAGAGAAACCATAAAGATTTATGTGGTTGATAGGATTGGGGGAGCTACAGTTAGCCCAGTCTATATTAAAGTCACCTAGCACAATGGTTTCCTGAGATAGGTGGGTAGATAGGCAACTAAGTATGTTTTTAATAGTATTGATATTGTTTCAGGGGGAAGATAGGAACAAATTATATAACTAGATTTAGAGTTGTTGATTTGAAGTTTAGCAGTAAGGGTTTCTGCATTAGTGTCTGAGGGTAGTAGTGCATTGAAGGGTGAAACTTGGAGTTCTGATTTATACAAAATGGCTACACCTCCACCCTTTTTGGTTTTGCGGTCACATCTCAAGATGTTATATCCAGGGGGTGGGTGATTTCCTGGTCCTTAGTTGAAGGCTTAAGCCATGTTTCTGTAATACAGAGGATATCAAATGCATGCACTTCTAAGAGTGCATGTAGGTGATTAATTTTATTGTTAATGCTATGGATGTTAAGGTGAGCTATCAGGAGGGAGTTAGATCATCTTGTTGGGGTAAAGGTAGCATGAGATGTTAGGTTTTGTGGGTCAGTGGGAAGTCCTGTATTGGAGCCAGGGTTTGGATGAATATCGCTATCTAATAGGGGATGTTGTTGATGTGTTTGTATTATCTTTAGGATTTTGTAGTAGTTATTTAGGGATCTCTTGTCATGGAAGTACATAATATGGGTAGATCTATGATACTTTGGAAGTGTATCGCAAGAAGTGGAGGTTATGTTAATGTGGTTGAGGGTGTTTACATGAGAAACTGGTTGAGTTTGCTGGTAGGAGTGGTGCTGTTCAGGCAGAGAAAAAAGTTCAAAGAAGGTTAGAGTGTATGCTAGAGTTAGAGAAGCTAGAATAGTAGGTAAGAGTAGGCGGTATCTGTATATGGACTTATGTTTTGAGATCATTAGGATGAGTAGATAAAAGGTGGAGAGAGTTGTAGGAGGTGGAGTAGGATGAGGGAATATGTGTAATATAAGCTAAAATAAAGGTTGCAGTAGGAGAGGAAGCTATGTAATTGTTATCAATATAGGATGATGTACTGTGGACAGGTAAGGGAGAGGACAAAAAGGTGTTAAGTTTCTTTAAAGGAGTAATTGAAGTTGGGGATGGGGATGTTAAGTGGAAGTAGTCAGTGATATGGTGTTGAGGGGAAGGGGTGTGGCTGCAGAAATATAAAGCTAACAGCACTGGGGTTGGGTGGGAATTGGGGGTAGGGTAGGGGAGTGGAGAGAGCCCGCAGGGTGAACGGAACGGGTTAGAGCAAGAAGTGGAAGATTTTACAGAGACCATCTGAGAGAGGCAGATTCCTGAGGCAGTGAAAGTAGTCACAGGTAAGTAGAGTGTGTTAAAGCAGGTTGGAGGTAGAAAATGATAGTGGAGTGGGAAGAAGAAAAGAAATAAAATATAGCTAGAAGGTGGGAAGGGAAAGGGATAAGAGCAGCGAGATAATACAGGAAGATTAGCAACTAGTCAAGGGGTAGAATTAGAGACAGAATCCAGAGAAGATACTAGGGAAAGTGAGGAAGAGTTATAGCCCAAGGCTAGATTAGAGTGCCACCCTAGTGGGCAGAAAGCAGAATACAAGAAGATATCTGTAATAAAGGTAGCAGGTAGAGGTGGTTCAGATAATGGATTCTGGGGGGGGGGGTGGCAGTTGGAACAAAGATAGAAAGGAGTTTGGCTGCTGGCTTCCTGACTCAGTGGCTTAATTACTATCTCTACTCGGTACAGTAGAAATAAAACAAAAACATCTTACAACGTATACTAGGTGAAGTATAATTTAAATAGATCCACTTAAAAATTAGGACCAGGGTGGAACATACTTTCTTAATCCCTTTGAATCAGGGAACAAAAGCACTAGGGCAGCAGAATTCTTAGGCCGGGTGTTGGGATGGCAGAAAATGGGTGAAAGGGGTCCTTAATGACCAGGCAGGTCCCTTAGTGCCGGATTAGAGATAGAGAGTTTCTTAATCCCTTTGAATCAGGGAGCAAAAGCACTTGGGCAGCAGAATTCTTTGGCTGGGCATTGGTATGGCTGAAAATGGATGAAAGGGGTCCTTAATGATCAGGCAGGTCCATTAGTGCCGGATTGGAGGTAGATAGACTAGAGCTGTTCCTCTGGGGCCAGGGACACGCAGTAACCGGGGCAGGTACAGGGATAATAAAAATTGTTATTGTTATCTTCTCATCTAGTGATATAAAACAGCTCCAGCAATGACTAGAATAAGGGTATACATGGGGTTTCCAAAATGGTCTCAAACTAAATAAAAACAAGACCAGTTTAGTAACGTTTGGCAGAAAAAAAATGACTCCTACCTCATAAGTGGTAGTCCTCATCAGACAGTTACAGTCACTAGAAACCTAAGTACTTTTGTGGATAACTCACTTTCTCATTTAGTTGTCACATTTCCACCACAGTCAGGAAATCCTTCTGTCTGGCCCAGTTAATTTACCAGGGAATATAATATCAAAACAACACCCGCACTTAAATTCCCCGGGAATATCTTCAGGATCTAAAGAAGTCATCATATCACTGTATTCTTCTTATATTTTGTAAATGTTCCTTTTATTAACTTAGAAAGTTGCTAGAATAACAAGATTTGCATTTGCTTGTGTTTTCATGATATGAAAACTAAAATTCAAATGTCTGCCAGTATTTAATGTCTGCGATCCTCAATTATTTGTCAGAAAACCACATGATTTATAATGAGCTGACCAAAATATGATGCATAACCAGACATTATACAAAATAATGGACATCTGAGAGCTGTGTAATGGTTTTGTTCTTCCATATAAAATGGCTGAATTGCTGCAGAATTACTCTAATTTGTTCTGTCAAAATGTGGTTCATTTTCTGATCTGATGGAAGTAAGTATGTCCAGTACTGAGAAAAGTTCACCTGTTATGGTGTAACAGTTTGGCTGAGGTAGAATGTCATGGTGGTGCTATGAGGCATCTCAGTCATTCATCAATATATACAGAAGTCAAGGGGTTCGGCATCATGGTTAAGGTGTTTACCTCACAAATTCAAGGTACTAAGGTTCATTCCCCACATGAACTGGTGCATTGTGTTTACACATCACACTAAACATTTGTTCCTCATAATTTCTGTCATGCTATCTGGAGAAAAACTGCTGTATTTCGGTAGATGATTACTACTGCTAAATCAATAAGGATTTATGACTAGAACAGTATAATAGGAGTGTATTAATTGTAGGAACACTGGTAGTTAATTTAATGAGCACTAACAACAATTAATCTGCATGTTTACTAGTATGTGAAAATTCGTAGTCATCAGTAAAGCAGCACACTAGGTAGGTACTGCTGGTTGTAGATTGTTAGCATATTGGAGCTGGTAATCATTACTAAACCAGTTACTCTGCATCACTGTATTACTAATGTGTGAGTACTGGTAATTCCTACTAAACTAGTTATCCATAAACTAACTTCCATAACACCAGTAAAAGCTGATATTTCTTACGAAAAAAGTAAGTGTTCCAAACCAGCATAAAAATAAAAAAATAAAACTAAAACTCTGTGTTCGCACCCAAAGATTCCAAGCAGGCAAAAAAAAATCTGTTCAATAAAGTGTGTGTTTTTTGGCTACTTGGAATCTTTGAGTATGGATACAGCATTTTATTTTTATTTGTATTTATTAGAAAACATTGACACATTAAAACGAACACATCTGCGTTATCATTGTTGATGCAAATTGTCCAAATATGTGCTCCCTATATATTAAAATATCATTTATTGCAATGTTTGTATGTAACTGACTTTGTGTTCATTTTTACAGCTCAAGTAACGTTGGAAGAATAAAATGTTCTGGATTTTTTTGGAGATGTCATCACTGATCTGAAACAAGAAATATCTGACTGCCAAGCTTATTCTGAAACCACTATTTTTCTGTTAGTGATTTATTTGGCTTAGCCATTTCAACAGTGACTGTATTGTAAAGCATTATTCTAATAACATGATAGCAGCAGCTTCAAACAAAGACTGAAGATGGCCGGATTTATGCTGTGTAATTGTTGGGTATAATATTGCTATGATATAAATAAATAAAACTCTTTTATAAATTGTGCGCGCAGTCTGCTGTTTTGAACTTCAAATTCATCATTACGAAGTAACTATACATGGTTCTGTTGATATTACACTTCATTTTTAAGCAGCTAGTTTTAGAAGAACATCGTTGATGGCTGAAACATATTGAATATTATAAAAACTGTTGTTCCATCTCAAGTTTTGCCGTTCCTAAATGAGCTCTGATGCTTATTTTCACAAAAATACGGTAATTAAGGTTTATTCTTCAAGTGTACTAAAGACAAATACTGACTTGAACAACTTTTAAGCTACGCTTAGATAAATGGATAATACTATGGCATCAACTCTCTGTTTCTCATTTTGTACAGGGTGAGAGGTCATCACATCCACACTGACCATCACCTAAAACCAATGTTCACACCATTGGGTGGCTAGCCTGCCATGGTTGTTTTTCTACACCACACACATGCATACACACCTGCACTTGTGGTCAGTTCAGAGTGTCCAGTCCACCTAATGCAAGTCTTTGGAATGTAGTAGGAAGCAGAGCACCAGCAGAAAAACCTGTGCGGGTAGGTTTGCCATCCTTACCGCACCTCATAGACATAAGGTACAGGGTTTGAAACTAATCTCAGGTCATTGGCTAGGATTAAAATGTCCCTACAGGACAGTTAGCCTAGCATTCATCTATGAACCTATGAATACTGGAAGGACATGTAAGTTCCACAAAGAAGGCATTCCAGCTAAGAATCAAACCAAAGAGCCTCTGGTGAGAGGAGGCAGTGCTACCTCCTGGTACTTTGGCTTCTACAAGATCCTAGCTCAGCCTACATTTTTGGAAGGTAAGAGATTCAATTCCCCAAACAAATTATGATGCAATTCCGGTATACAGTGACTGATTGAGAGAAGGCAATCAGTGTTTTATCCATTGGCTTCTGAAAGGTATCTGGACCTCCATGAAGACCAAATGGTCAGACTAAGAATAAAAGTAGACCTTTTATGTCTATAAAGGCATTTTTTCCATTAGCAGAGGCCTATTCTCATTTCTCTACCAACACATCGATTCTGGGCATGGAATAGTTATCAAACTTTGAAACACCATTCATTTTCCTTAAGCTTTTAAAGAATCTGATACTTCTGGCAGGCTTATGAATTAGCATTACTAGGGTAGTCCAGTCATGTTACGTCTCTTCTATCACGCCAAGTTTGTTTATTTATTTATGTATTTATTTATTTTTTTGTTGACCGGGTTTGTCTGGCTGAGCTGATAGCCCTTTTCCAGCAGAGGCTTGGGGAGAAAAGCTCCACAAAATTACAATAAAATTGTAAAGGATAATAATATTATAAGCAAAACAATTAACATTTTCAAGTTGAGACAGTAAAACCATTAAAATTATTTACAGAGTTTAAGTTGAGCTCTAACTTAAGATAGGTACAAAAACAGTATGCAGAGTTTGAAAGTACAGCCATGTGTAGTTAGAGTTAGTGAGGATCCTACAGGTAGTAAAATAAGTAGAAATATTTTTTTAAGATTGAGTGACAGGTATTTACGTAGCTAAGATGACTAAGATACCTGAAACATAACAGAAATAAAACCAATAAGGGCAGAGAGAACATTTCTGAAGTTCTTCAACATTGTTTTGAAGTTCTTCTCTTACTAATTGTTTCTGTGACCCCAGAGATCTATAAAATCTTACTCCAACCTTCAATCCAAATGTTTTCTCTGGTAACCTTCTCTGGTAACCTTTTGAAATGTCAGGACTCACTTCACCATAGTTTTAAATTTATGGTTTTACAGGTCATTTAGGCATCAGCTGGTGGGTGATATTCTTAGTGTTGCTGAAAAAGCAAAATATAAATGGATTGTCAGACTACATACAATGGCAGTTACAGGTATAGCTGTGTCTGTTTCTTTAAAACATTTTCTTAAACTTGGTTGGTTGAAACAATGATCATGTGATGTGTTCATATCAGCAAGAGTATTTTAAAAAGCAGTGTTTCATTTGTTCAGTGTACTGTCTGAGGAGGCTCCTTAGTGTGGAAAACAGCTTACATAGTTAGAGATTAAAACTGTTTTATCTGAGCCAGTGGTCAAGCATCCATTACTTTGCTATAAGTGTGTTTTAATTGTGTATTTCTGTGTTTTTTGCTATCTGCAATTAAAAGGCCTCATCAAAGAATTCTCCATCATACAGTGTTCTGCAAAATCAGGGGCAACTTGGAGGGGCTGCAATGCTTTGTATTGTATATATTTTTCAATAGATCACAATGCAGCTGAACTACATTCAGTCAAAAAAGTAGTTGTAATTGTGCGTGTGTGGGTGTGTGTGTGTGTGTGTGTGTGTGTGTGTGTGTGTGTGTGTGTGTGTGTGTGTGTGTGTGTGTGTGTGTGTGCGTGTGTGGTTGTGAGTGTCTGTTTTGACATTAAATACTTATATGTTATATTTTAGATGTAAAATACATCCTCCAATAACAATTACTTATACATACATATATACAAATGTTACAAGCACGGACATTAAGCCCTTCTAGCTTGTCAATATGCCAAAACACTTGTTCCCATAATAAATGTCCAGGCTGTTTTTAAAAATATCTAGTACTTGATTTAATGTAGTTTGGTGTCTGTTCCAAACATCAGTTACTCTGTCAGAGAACCAGTTAGTGCACTTCTCATTCCTATAGAACCTTCTACATAGGTTATCTAATGATTCTCTAGTACTTTAATGTAATTTGTTAGTCTGTTCCATGCATCAGTTACTCTGTCAGAGAACCAGTTAGTGCACTTCTCATTCCTATAGAACCTTCTACATAGGTTGTCTGATGATTCTCTAGTACTTTAATGTAATTTGGTACTCTGTTCCATGCATCAGTTACTCTGTCACAGAACCAGTTAGTGCACTTCTCATTCCTATAGAATCTTCTGCATAGGTTGTCTGATGGTTCTCTAGTACTTTAATGTAATTTGGTAGTCTGTTCCATGCATCAGTTACTCTGTCAGAGAACCAGTTAGTACACTTCTCATTCCTATAGAACCTTCTACATAGGTTGTCTGATGATTCTCTAGTACTTTAATGCAATTTGGTGTCTGTTCCAAACATCAGTTACTTTGTCAGAGAACCAACTAGTACACTTCTCATTCCTATAGAACCTTCTACATAGGTTGTCTGATGATTCTCTAGTACTTTAATGTAATTTGGTGTCTGTTCCATGCATCAGTTACTCTGTCACAGAACCAGTTAGTGCACTTCTCATTCCTATAGAACCTTCTACATAGGTTGTCTGATGATTCTCTAGTACTTTAATGTAATTTGGTAGTCTGTTCCATGCATCAGTTACTCTGTCACAGAACCAGTTAGTGCACTTCTCATTCAGTTACTCTGTCACAGAACAGTTACATAGGTTGTCTGATGATTCTCTAGTACTTTAATGTAATTTGGTAGTCTGTTATAGGTTGTCTGATGATTCTCTAGTACTTTAATGTAATTTGGTGTCTGTTCCATGCATCAGTTACTCTGTCACAGAACCAGTTAGTGCACTTCTCATTCCTATAGAACCTACTACATAGGTTATCTGAAGATTCTGTAGTACTTTAATGTAATTTGGTAGTCTGTTACATGCATCAGTTACTCTGTCACAAAACCAGTTAGTGCACTTCTCATTCCTATAGAACCTCCTACATAGGTTATCTGATGATTCTCTAGTACTTTAATGTAATTTGGTAGTCTGTTCCATGCATCAGTTACTCTGTCAGAGAACCAGTTAGTGCACTTCTCATTCCTATAGAACCTTCTACATAGGTTGTCTGATGATTCTCTAGTACTTTAATGTAATTTGGTGTCTGTTCCATGCATCAGTTACTCTGTCAGAGAACCAGTTAGTGCACTTCTCATTCCTATAGAACCTTCTACATAGGTTGTCTGATGATTCTCTAGTACTTTAATGTAGTTTGGTAGTCTGTTCCATGCATCAGTTACTCTGTCACAGAACCAGTTAGTGCACTTCTCATTCCTATAGAACCTTCTACAGGTTGTCTGATGATTCTCTAGTACTTTAATGTAATTTGGTGTCTGTTCCATGCATCAGTTACTCTGTCACAGAACCAGTTAGTGCACTTCTCATTCCTATAGAACCTTCTACATAGGTTGTCTGATGATTCTCTAGTACTTTAATGTAATTTGGTAGTCTGTTCCATGCATCAGTTACTCTGTCAGAGAACCAGTTAGTGCACTTCTCATTCCTATAGAACCTTCTACATAGGTTATCTGATGATTCTCTAGTACTTTAATGTAATTTGGTAGTCTGTTCCATGCATCAGTTACTCTGTCAGAGAACCAGTTAGTGCACTTCTCATTCCTATAGAACCTTCTACATAGGTTGTCTGATGATTCTCTAGTGCTTTAATGTAATTTGGTAGTCTGTTCCATGCATCAGT